>NC_091477.1:2524519-2725796 GCF_036971445.1 Narcine bancroftii | reverse complement strand
TGGGGTTACATGGAGATGAGTGTGGACGACCAGGTGAACTACACACCCATGTTGCTGCCCCGAGCCCCACCCAGCTACGGCACAGCTCGCCCACTTCCGACTAACGAACGGCCCCTACCTGCAAGAGAACGTCCCCCCCCACTGGTAATTGTCCTTCTCCCTTCTCCTCCCCCTCCCCTCCCTCTATACTTTCCCCTAACTCCCACCCCATTCCCTCCACTCTATCTTTCCCCTAACTCCCACCCCATTCCCTCCACTCTATCTTTCCCCCCTCCTTCCACCTTCACCCTCTGCCTCCTTTCACTCCCCTCTCCTCCATCTCCCTCCCTCTCCCACGACCTCCCCATCCCTCCTCCACCTCCCCATCCCTCCCTCCACCTCCCCATCCCTCCTCCACCTCCCCATCCCTCCTCCACCTCCCCATCCCTCCTCCACCTCCCCATCCCTCCTCCACCTCCCCATCCCTCCTCCACCTCCCCAACCCTCCTCCACCTCCCCATCCCTCCTCCACCTCCCCATCCCTCCTCCACCTCCCCATCCCTCCTCCACCTCCCCATCCCTCCTCCACCTCCCCATCCCTCCTCCACCTCCCCATCCCTCCTCCACCTCCCCATCCCTCCTCACCTCCCCATCCCTCCTCCACCTCCCCCATCTCCTTCCCTCCATTTTTTCTTCCTTCTCTTTAACTATCTCTCTTTCCCCTTTTTCTCAGTTCTTTCTTCCTTCCTTACTCCACATTCTTTCCCTCTCTCCCACCAGCCTTGCCACTGATCCCTCACTAGACCGTGGACACTGTCCATGAGTGCTGACCGTGAACCGTGACCGCCACCTGCTGGCCACCAAACTACAGGACAAGTCACCACAAACTGCTCTCAAACTAGGAATTTCTGAGATTTCCTGCTTCTGGCTCATCCTGTTTATTCCTTGAAGAAGGGTACAGGCCTGAAATGTCTGCAATATATCTTTGTCTCCTATGGACGCTGAAAAGACTGGCTGAGTTCTTCTAGCATTTTTACTACCTTACAGCATCTGCAGACTTTTGTGTTTCACCACAAACTGATCATTCAGCCTGAACTACCACACACAGAAGTGCTGGAGAAACAGCAGGTCGCGCAGCAGAAACATTTCAGGCCTGGGCCCTCATCCAGGAGCTGGTGAAATGTGACCCTCCAGTCTCTCCCCCCCACCTCCCTCTAATCATTCTCCAAGCACAGATCTCGGCAGAACACCCCTGTCCCTGACCCTACTCTGAACATCTCCCCCACCCACCCCCCACATCCCTTCAGACCCACTCTGTGTCCACATCCCGAAATGTGTTTGTAGGAGACCTCAGTGAGTGTCTAAGATGAATGGACCTGCCGGTTTACCATCGGTCTGAGACAAAATACTCCTTCAGGTTGGTCAGACACGGTTTTCCCTGTTGCCCTGTCAGGCTGATTCCTGTCCTGCCTGTTTCCAGAGGTTTGTCCCTTTCTATTGGTGTGGGACGGAAATTGCTCAGCCCAAAATTTCAGCAGGTTGTCAATGTGGCTCAGATCATCGCCCACCCCCCCGCCCCCCCTTCGCCCACCCCCCGCCCCCCCTTCGCCCACCCCCCCGCCCCCCCTTCGCCCACCCCCCGCCCCCCTTCGCCCACCCCCCGCCCCCCTTCGCCCACCCCCCGCCCCCCTTCGCCCACACCCCCCGCCCCCCTTCGCCCACCACCCGCCCCCCCTTCGCCCACCCCCGCCCCCCTTCGCCCACCCCCCGCCCCCCCTTCGCCCCACCCCCCGCCCCCCCCTTCGCCCCACCCCCCGCCCCCTCGCCCCCCCCCGCCCCCCTTCGCCCACCCCCCCGCCCCCCCTTCGCCCACCCCCCGCCCCCCTTCGCCCACCCCCCCGCCCCCCTTCGCCCACCCCCCCGCCCCCCTTCGCCCACCCCCCGCCCCCCTTCGCCCACCCCCCGCCCCCCTTCGCCCCACCCCCCCCGCCCCCCTTCGCCCCACCCCCCCGCCCCCCCCTTCGCCCACCCCCCGCCCCCCTTCTCCCACCCCCCGCCCCCCTTCTCCCCACCCCCCGCCCCCCTTCGCCCACTCCCCCGCCCCCCTTCGCCCACCCCCGCCCCCCCTTCGCCCCACCCCCCCGCCCCCTTCGCCCACCCCCCGCCCCCCCTCGCCCCACCCCACCCCCGCCCCCTTCGCCCACCCCCCCGCCCCCCCTTCGCCCCACCCCCCCGCCCCCCTTCGCCCACCCCCCGCCCCCCTTCGCCCACCCCCCGCCCCCCCTTCGCCCACCCCCGCCCCCCTTCGCCCACCACCCGCCCCCCTCGCCCCACCCCGCCCCCCCTTCGCCCCCACCCCCCGCCCCCCTTCGCCCACCCCCGCCCCCCTTCGCCCACCCCCGCCCCCCTTCGCCCACCCCCGCCCCCCTTCGCCCACCCCCCGCCCCCCCCCCCCCCCCCCCCCCCCCCCTCCCCCCCCACCCCCCCCCCCCCCCCCCCCCCCCCCCCCCCCCCCCCCCCCCCCCCCCCCCCCCCCCCCCCCCCCCCCCCCCCCCCCCCCCCCCCCCCCCCCCCCCCCCCCCCCCCCCCCCCCCCCCCCCCCCCCCCCCCCCCCCCCCCCCCCCCCCCCCCCCCCCTCCCCCCCCTCCCCCCCCCGCCCCCCCCCCCCCCCCCCCCCCCCCCCCCCCCCCCCCCCCCCCCCCCCCCCCCCCCCCCCCCCCCCCCCCCCCCCCCCCCCCCCCCCCCCCCCCCCCCCCCCCCCCCCCCCCCCCCCCCCCCCCCCCCCCCCCCCCCCCCCCCCCCCCCCCCCCCCCCCCCCCCCCCCCCCCCCCCCCCCCCCCCCCCCCCCCCCCCCCCCCCCCCCCCCCCCCCCCCCCCCCCCCCCCCCCCCCCCCCCCCCCCCCCCCCCCCCCCCCCCCCCCCCCCCCCCCCCCCCCCCCCCCCCCCCCCCCCCCCCCCCCCCCCCCCCCCCCCCCCCCCCCCCCCCACTCCCCCCCCCCCCCCCCCGCCCCCCCCCCCCCCCCCCCCCCCCCCCCCCCCCCCCCCCCCCCCCCCCCCCCCCCCCCCCCCCCCCCCCCCCCCCCCTTCGCCCACCCCCCCCCCCCTTCGCCCACCCCCCGCCCCCCTTCGCCCCCACCCCCCCGCCCCCCTTCGCCCACCCCCCCCGCCCCCCTTCGCCCACCCCCCCGCCCCCCTTCGCCCACCCCCCCGCCGCCCCTATTAAGTGTCATCCCACCCTGGCCACATTCTCCTCACCCCCTCCCCTCAGGAAGAAGATTCACAAGTGTGAGATCATGCACCATCTGATTTCAAAACAATTTATTCTTGCTGTTATCAGACTCCTGAGTGAGTCCCACTTTAGTAAAACTGTGCTGCCTTTACTCTCTCCCAACTGGTTTCTCTCTGTAACTCTGTTCTGTGCCTTGTTGCTGTACTGTTCATGTGATGTCTACTGGTCTGCTCGCCAAAACCATCTCTATCACTGGACCTTGTAACATGACAATTCTCTTTTTGTGAAGCTGCTGTATATCGAACTCCCTGACGTTCTCCCCCTGAGTTCCGGCTCTTGTCTAATGAGTTATGATCTGTGTGTTTTTAAGAAGAGCAGGAAGAGTCCGAGGACAAGCTCCTCATCAGCGAATCGCCCATCCTCACCTTCATCGATCTGGTTGGGATCAGCTATCAGGTGGCGCACGGAATGGAGTTCCTCTCACTCAGAAACGTAAGGGCAGTGTGTATGATCACAGGGGTGAGGGAGAGAGAAGAAAAGAAAGGAGGGGAGAGAGAGAAATGCAGGCAAGTGGGAGGTGTTGCATTCTGGAAGACAAACTAAGAAAGGACATACACGGTGAATGGTCGGGCACTGAGGAGTGCGGTAGAACAGAGGGATCTGGGAATACAGACACATAATTCCCTGAAAGTGGCATCACAGGTGGACAGGGTTATAAAGAGAGCTTTTGGCATCTTTCCCTTCATAAATCAAAGTATTGAGTACAGGATTTGGGATGTTATGGATAAAGTCACTCTGTGACCCACTGTAATACTAACACCCGCCCTTTTATTATTGCACTACCTCTGTACTTAAGTATGGGTTGATCTGCCTGTATAGCACATAAAACAAAGCTTTTCACTGCACACAAGACAAAATGCACATAAATCCAATGTTCCCTCACCTGAATTTCAGTTCCATGTGTTGGCTGATGACCATCTTCACAGCATTGAAGGATGGAACCAAATGCAGCCGTGTGATTAGCTGAGAATGCAATGTTAGTCAGCATGGATATGACGGGCCAAAGTCTGTTCCGTGATGCTGCCTGAGTTTCTGGAGCACCAATCCCTGGCTCTAATGAACTGATCACTGTTTTTGTTCTGTCAGTGTGTCCATCGAGATTTAGCAGCGAGGAATGTCCTGATCTGTGAAGGAAAACTTGCAAAAATCTGCGACTTTGGATTGGCACGAGACATCGTCAATGATTCAAACTACATCTCAAGAGGGAGTGTGAGTATCACGCCAGCTACACCTTCATCATAGATGCCTAACGTGATGTTTGCAAGGTAATTCAGGCGTCTGAGAGCGTCCAATGAAACTGGACAACAATGTTTTTCAAAAGGTTTACTTCCTGAAAATAAATTGGGGATTATAGTCGACAACTTCAAGCTGAACACAAAGATAATTTCAGATTTGCTGCATCATGTAGCAACTTGGAGAAACGTTAAATTAACTTTGATTGAATTTAATATGTTTAATCACATAACGACGCTGACACATTGCGTTAGTTGAACTGACCTAAAAATGTTTTGCTGCTCAGCATCTGATGCCTCTCATGTCAGAGTCTAACAGTAGTTGGCCCAACATTGATGGATTCCAGTTGCCCTGATACCGCTTTTCCATGGTTGCAATGTCCTGGTGAAACCTTTCACCATGTTCGTCATCGACTGCAACAAGATCAGCAGGGAAGAGTCACGTGATGGTTGGTCGAGTGGAACCAGCCCCTCTCCAGAGAAAAGAAAAAAAAAGTGTGAAAAGGCAGAGCTCAATAAACATAAAATACAGGAAGAGAAAGATAAAGTTACAGAGAAGAGACAGAAGATGGTACCCAAAAGAGAAATAGTAAGAATAACAGAGAAAAGGGTGCCTTACCTGCATGTCGGAGCAGAGAGCCACTGTGGAGAAGAGCAGCCGTTCTCCAGTGTTGTGGAGTCCCTAGAGGAGCAGTGTCCTCTGAGAGACCCCCAGGATTGGGGTGTTCGGCTGGGGGAATTAAACAAGAAAGAAGAAAAGAAAAGTGGTGAGAAAGAGAATGAAGGGCAGGAAGAGGGTGAGTGGCAATGGGGCAACCGACAGGGGGACGACCTGTAGCGGGGGGCCAGCGGCGGGTCGATCTGCAGCAGGGGGCCAGCAAGGATACAGAAGCAGCTCACCAGAGAAGGATGAAGATACCCAGATACAGAGAAGAGAAGAAGATGACACAGACATAGATACAGACACAGAAGAAGAGGAGGAAGACGGACCAAGAATTTCAAAGGAAAGAAGAAGGTAAAATAGAAGGACAAAGTTTAGATAAAGCCTTTACGTCAATCAGCTGGTAATAGTTTAGGGCTCTATCTAAAACAAAATAGTACATGATGGGAACATTTTAAGCTGACTTTTGTGGTCAGCAGCCCCAAAATCCATGAAATACACCCAAAAGTGTTCAGGAAGCAAAATCTTTGTTGGCCAGTGTAATTTGATGCATTAAAGGGTCATGAGGATTGGAGTATAATTCTGAGGAAGTGTTCCTTCCACTAGAGAACTCTAAGGTTCTCTTCTTAATTAATTGCATGTTCTCTTGGCAATTATAAATAAAAGGGCAGCACGGTTAGCACGACGCTGTTACAGCGCCAATGACCCAGGTTCGAACCCGGTGCTGTCTGTAAGGAGTTTGTACGTGTCTATCTGTGTCTTCTCCAGGGGCTCTGATTTCTCCCACCTCTAAACATATGTGGTTAGTAAGTTTAAGTGGTCATATGGGCGCGAGCTCGTGGGCCAGACGGGCCTGTTACCATGTGGTGTCTCAAAACTAAAATGAAAATCAATTTGAATGAGGTCTTCATCTCTGACACTGAATGGACCTAAAGTCAGGAACTGGTCAGCAGGTCAGGCAACCTCTGGGGAGAAAGGTCAATGGTAAGAAATGAATGAGAGGCCATTGACGTGACTTGTTAACCGTTTCCCCTCCCCACAGTTACTGCCTGACCTGCTGAGTGTTCCCAGCAGTGGTTTGGTGAACAAGAAACAAATGATCCATCTAGTTTCAATAACTGGTGTCCAGTCCTCAGTAACTACATCAGGTCTCGGTAACACCGGACCCGCCCCAGACTCAGTAATGTCCACCCTGGTCTCGGTGACGCTGGACCGTCTCAGTAATGCCGGGCTGCCCTGGACTCAGTAACCACTGACCCATTTGATTTTCAGCATTCTTGCCTCTGAGTGGATGGCACCAGAGAGCATCTTCAACAACCTGTACACCACTCTCAGTGACGTTTGGTCCTACGGAGTGCTCCTGTGGGAGATCTTCACACTCGGTAAGGAATCCCCTCACTGTTGCAAGCATAAAATCCCAGCCAGGTCGACCTCCCCCCCCCCCCCCCCCAGCCTGGTCGACACCCCCCCCAGCCTGGTCGACACCCCCCCCAGCCTGGTCGAACTCCCCCCCCCCCAGTCCTGGTCCGAACTCCCCCCCCCCCCCAGCCTGGTTGAACTCTCCCCCCCCCCAGCCTGGTCGAACTCCTCCCCCCCCTCAGCCTGGTCGTAACTCCTCCCCCCCCTCAGCCTGGTCGAACTCCTCCCCCCCTCAGCCTGGTCGAACTCCTCCCCCCCCCAGCCTGGTCGAAACTCCTCCCCCCCCCTCAGCCTGGTCGAACTCTTCCCCCCCCCCCCCCAGCCTGGTCGAACCTCCTCCCCCCCCTCAGCCTGGTCGAACTCCTCCCCCCCTCAGCCTTGGTCGAACTCCTCCCCCCCCTCAGCCTGGTCCGAACTCCTCCCCCCCCTCAGCCTGGTCGAACTCCTCCCCCCCCCAGTCCTGGTCAAACTCCTCCCCCCCCTCCCCAGCCTGGTCGACCTTCTCCCCCCCCCCCCCCTCCAGCCTGGTCGATCTCTTCTCCACCCCCCCCCACACCCACCCAGCATCCCAAGAAACTTCCTTTTCTTCCAAATCCAGAAGCTGGTAGATTCTGAGGATGTCTGAGGTGCAGGGGAAATAGAGAGGGAGTTGGATGAAGAGTCCATTCCAAGAGGTATAAAGTACCAATGCAACTAAAGGCTTTCTTGCTGCAGCCACACAGGTTCATAAACTAACAAGAATAATTAACACAGAAGAAAGGAGGAAAAAATAATGATGATGAACAGGTAGAGACGGACGGTCAGATAAAAGGCAGGTAGACAGACGGGTGGATTAAGGGAATGAGACAGGTCTCCTAGGAGAGAGCATTGGGTCAAACGTCCTCCTGTGAAGGGAATAATTGGATAAGAAATACAAATCTTTCTTTCAGAATTTAGTTGAGAGATGGAGGGAGGGATGGAAGGAGAGAGAAAGCAAAAAAGAAATGGAGAAAAAAGAAGGATGGAAGGAAGGAGAAAGTAATGGGGAGAAAGGAGGGATGGCGGGAGGGAGAGGGATGGAGGGTTGTGCATTGCCCTGAGTGAGCTGCATGTATGACCCCAACTTTCATTCCCCCCCAACCCCTCCCATCAGGTGGGACCCCCCTACCCTGAGCTGCCCGTCAATGACCAGTTCTACAACCCGCGATTAGGCATGGTTACCGCATGCCCAAGCCTCACTACGCCACCGATGAAATGTGAGTGGGCCCACGGACGAGGAGGGGATGCGGGGCCTTGGGTGGTACAACAGGAGCAATAAATACCGCAGCACACTGCACCCCGACACCAAGATCCAGGCCTTGGATGTAAGCGCTGTCGGAGGGGTGCGGGGAGAGGGGGGGAGTGGAGAGCTGTGGGAAAGGGGAAGACCCTTAGTGTGAGGGGGAGGGGCTGATCTTCATTGCAAGGAAGCTGTGGGGGAGGTGTGGGGGAGCTGCAGAGAGGGGAAGAATCCTCAGTTAGTTGCTTGGATGAAGAATGATTGTCTTCAAATCGACCTTCTGGTGAACCTATTGTAGATACACTATCATGAAGAAATGCTGGAACGATGAATTTGAGAAGAGACCGTCATTCTCTACCCTGGTCATGTCCAGGGGAAACACTGCTCACCGAGACCTACAAGAAGGCAAGTAAAAACGCACAGGAGAAGTTGGAGGAACTCGACCAGTCTCACAGCGTTCATAGCCAGGAAGATATAAATTTCGGGCTTGAGCTCTTCTTCAAGGTGTGAGGAACGAGCAGGCAGGCATCTGAATAAAGACCAGGGGAAGGAGGAAGGCAGGAGAATGGAAGGGAGGGGGAGTCAGATCAACAACAAAAGGTGTTAAATTGGATACGATAAGAGGACAGGTGAGAATTGAATTTGGCTCCATGAAAGGGGACAGATGGGAAAAAGAGAGAGACCTGACATCTGAACACCCTCCAATTGGATGGCATTAATCTCCAGTTTCCGTTCGCACCCCCCCCCCCCACCACACACACACCTCCTTCTTCCCCTTGTCACTTTCCCCCAGTTCCCTCTTGTTTTTGATCCCCAGCCATGGGAACAAGATTCTGCCAGAAGAGACTATGAAAGGACCAGTAGAGGCGGCCTCATTAAATAGTGTATGTGCCAGTGAACCCCTGAATTTCCACCTAAAATTTAGGTTTTGAGCGATGCCCTTTGTACAAGATGACCCCGCCCCCCAAAAAAATATCTGGCACTTACCGCTGACCAGTAGATGCGGTTAACAGCAAATCACAATATTTTAATAACAAATGATCATGTAAATGTTTCAATTTTATTTGGATATTTTAAAGTAAACCACACTCTGCTCCTGTAATGGGCTGTTTAAAGCCAATACAGAGCCAACAGCTGACAGTCCAGGCAGACAGACCCCACATGGGAGCGCTGAGACCAGCAGGGCACGGGATTGCATCACAGCCGGCAGGAAGATGGTGGCCGTGTATAAAACGACTCCAATTTTAGGGGGAAAATTTTGTTTCCAGAATCGCCCTTTACAACGGCAATTGGCGTTATTGAAGAGTTGGATGGAATTTTGCATTGAAACACAATTAAAGGTGATGGGGAACAGGTGGCCAGATCAGCCATGATTTTATTAAATGGGGGAGTAAGTTTGATTGGCCGGATGGCCAGCTCCTGCTCCTGAACCTGATGTTATATCTTCATGAGTCTCTAATGTATCAAAGCCTCTTTTTAACCTCTATTTGGTCCAGGAGGACAAGCCCAGCCTGTCTGATATCTTCCCAGAACTAATGTTCTCCCATGCAGGCAATGTGCCAGTGACTCTTCTTGGCATGATGGAACCACGTCCCTCCTACAATGTGGTGGACCAGAACTATGCTCAATACTCTGTGTGTAAAGTTGTAACGTTAACGTCCCGACTTCAACCTCCCTCCAGAAATACGCTCAGGCCAGCCAGGAGTTCATGAAGAGCGACCACCCAGCTCTCGGCCGGACTAGGCCCAACACGTACCAGGCCAGCGATGATATCATCTACTCCAACTGCCTGCACCCTGAGGTGACGGACAATGGCTACATTATCCCGCTGCCTGACCCGGAGCCCTCCCAGGACCCTGGCGATGCAGCAGAGGAGCCCTCGAGTGAGATGGCTGTGGGGACGAGGCCGAGGTAGGGAATCGTCCAAAACTATGTGTTCTACCTCACTGCAGGGCAGGCCATTCTGCCCCTTGTGCCTGTGCCAGCTCACCAAAACACCTTCCTAATCACATCTGAAACCTGTGTAATTAATCTACCCCTTCTAAAGGCTGACCTACTCCAACAACCCCCTGACCCAACGCCATCCCTCCCCTCCCAGATGAACATCCAAGACTGGCATCCAATGAAATTAAGGTCATAACCATAAGACATGGGAGCAGAAATAGGCCATTCAGTCCATCAAAGTCTGCCCCACTATTTAACCTTTTATGCCCTGGCTAATCAAGAACCTATCAATTTATGCCTTAAATACACCCAATGACCCGGCCTCCACAACCAGCTGTGGTAACAAATTCCACAGATTCACCAGCCCCTGGCTGAAGAAATTCCTCCGCATCTCTTTAGGTATAAATTTTGAGATAGTCAAATGGATTGAACATTGGCTGAAAGGGAGAGGCCAGAGAGTGGTAGTGGATAATTGTCTGTCAGGTTGGAGGCCGGTGACCAGTGGTGTGCCTCAGGGATCTGTATTGGGCCCATTGTTGTTCGTTATATACATTAATGATCTAGATGATGGGGTGGTGAATTGGATTAGTAAATATGCAGACGATACTAAGATAGGTGGAATAGTGGATAATGAAGAAGGTTTTCTAGGATTGCAGAGGGATTTGGGCTGCTTAGAAAAGTGGGCTGAAAAATGGCAGATGGAATTTAATGCTGATAAGTGTGAGGTGCTTCATTTTGGTAAGAAGAATCAGAATAGGACATATGTGGTAAATGGGAGAGCATTGAGGAATACAGAAGAGCAGAAAGATTTAGGAGTGACGGTACATCGTTCCCTGAAGGTAGAAACTCACGTGAATAGGGTGGTGAAGAAGGCTTTTAGAATGCTGGCCTTTATCAATCATTGCGTGGAATATAGGAGTTGGGAGGTGATGTTGAGATTGTATAAGACGTTGGTGCGGCCTAATTTGGAGTTCTGTGTGTAGTTCTGGTCGCCTAATTATAGGAAGGATATAAACAGAGTGGAGAGAGTGCAGAGAAGGTTTACCAGAATGTTACCTGGGTTTAAGCATCTAGAGTATAGGGAGAGATTGGACAGATTAGGTCTTTATTCTTTGGAGCGTAGAAGGTTGAGAGGGGATTTGATAGAAGTATTTAAGATTATGAAAGGGATAGACAGAGTGGATGTCGATAGACTATTTCCGTTAAGAGGAGGAAAGATTAAAACAAGAGGACATGAGTTAAGAATTAAAGGGCAGAGGTTTAGAGGTAACATGAGGGGGAACTTCTTTACTCAAAGAGTGGTAGACGTGTGGAATGAGCTTCCGGGAGAAATAGTGGCGGGGGAGTCAATTGTATTATTTAAGAAAAGGTTGGATAGGTATATGGATGAGAAGAAGATGGAGGGTTATGTGCATTGTGCAGGGAGGTGGGACTAGAGAGGGGTGTTTGGTTTGGTGCGGACTAGAAGGGCCTAATGGCCTGTTTCCGTGCTGTAAATTGTTAAGTGAACGCCCTTCAATCCTGAAGTTGTGCCCTATTGTCTGAGCCTCTCCCACCACAGGAAACAACCTTTCTACATCAATTCTGTCCATACCTTTCAACATATTTCAATGAGATCCCCCCCCCCCCCCGTTGTCCTAAATTCTAACGAGTCCAGGCCTAGAGCTGTCAAATGCTCCTTGTATAATAGCCCTTTCATTTCAATGCTGGTTAAAGTCGCATCACCTGATAACTGTCTTGTTGCAGCTTGTGGGATCTTGCTTTCCAACCCCCACCCCACGCTGAAGTATACTATAGGCATTCCTCAGCGAGTGGGGACACCCGTGACCTGTTGGTGCTCTTTGCCATGGGGTTCTTTCCCAGATTTAGGCACTTCTGGGATGGTGGACATGTCCTCTTGTTGAGTGGCTGAGACACCCCTATCAGAAGCCAGAGGCGATTCATTCACATTCTGGGGTGGCATCGAGCCACAGCCCGGGTGAGGATAGGATTCCCCTTCTCCATAATGGTGAACCAATCACTAGGTCATGGAGCGCGGAATTGTCGCACTGCACCTGGCAGTGAGAGGCATCTTCTGCAAGCAATTCAACAGGTCAGCTCCAACATTCACACTATCTAGAAGAACCAGAGCACTATTTACAGCATGCAGCATTACAGTCTGTACCTGTTGACACACAGGAGATTGCAGATGCTGCTGGGGATCTCACATTCCTGATTTACTGTCAGAGAACATGCATGTCATCACATATAACCAGGCAGAATTACCACTAATTGGTAGAGCAAAAGAAAACTGTCTCCACATACACATGTAAACAAATAAAAAACTGTAAACAATTGTGTGATACAGAAATAGAGGGGAAAAAATCAATAAAGTGCACAAGTCAGAGTCCTGATTGAGTTAGTTGTTTAAGAGTTTGATGTTGGAGGGGTAGCAGCTGTTCCTGAACCTGATGGTGTGAGACCTCTTTCCCTGATGGCAGCAGTGAGAACAGAGTGTGTGCAGGGTGGTGTGGGTCCTTGATGATTGCTGCTGCTCTCTGACGGCAGCGTTCCCAATAGATGTTGGGGAGGGTTTTGCCTGTGATGTCCTGGGCTGTGTCCATTACTTTTTTCAGGGCTTTACACTCAGGGGTATTGGTGTCTCAGTACCAGGACCATGATGCAGCCAGTCAGCACACTTTCCACCACACTGCTGTAGAAATTTGCCAGGGTTTCTGGTGTCATACCAAACCTCTGCAAACTCCTGAGGAAGTAGAGACACTGACGTGCTTTCTTTATGATGCCATTGGTGTGTAGGGTCCAGAAAAGATCCTCCAAAATGGTGACTCCCAAGAACTTAAATGTGCTCACCCTCTTCACCTCTGATCCCCCAGTGATCACTGGATCATCCACCTATGGTTTTCCCTTCCTGAAGTCAACTATCAGCTCCTTAGTTTTGGTGACATTGAGTGTGAGGTTGTTGTTGATGCACCATTCAGCCAGGTTTTCATCTCCATCCTGTTCGCTGACTCAACCCCATCCTTTATACGACCCAGTACCCTGGTACCGTCAGCAAATTTGTAGTTGGTGTTGTTGTCGTACTGAGCCACTCAGCCACAGGTATGTTAGCAAGTAAAACTCAACAGGTCAAGCAGCAACCATGGGAGTAAAGGAATAGATGAGGTTTTGGGCCAAAACCCTTCATGGTAGCACTGTTGTGGGGTTCATTCAGGAGCCTGATTCCTGCAGGGAAGAAACTGTGTTTAGGCCTGTTGGTGTACAATTTCACACTCTTAAGCATTCTTCCCGATCTAACATCATGCTCCTGAATGAGCCCCACCACAGTGCCCTCTCGCTGCCCGTGCTCAGTGCTGACTGATCTTCCTTTTCATTGTGATCCCGCACCCTGTAAATTGTGCTCTTTACATGGCTGTACGAATGCTGGAGATAACCTGTTAGACTACTCTCTTACTGCACTAGGGATTTTGTGTTTTTAAAAAAAACAAGAGCAGGAAGGCATCGAGGGCTGAATGGTCTATACTGCAGTGTTCTATGTTCTAAAGTTCTCGATTTTTTTGGCCAAAAATAAAGGTCAATTTTTACATGAGATTGACTTTTACATGGGTATGTACGGTCATTGAAAATATGTGGAGCAATTTCTGGCCCCATTTTTAGGAGTTGTTGAGATCCCTGCTCTCTTTCCAGCTCCCTTGTCTGTGCTGAGAATGAAGAAGTAACTGATTCTGGAGACCATCCCCAGGAGAATGAGGAGCCCAGAACCCCAGAGGCAGACAGGGACACTGAGGAGAGCCTGCCAGAGGTGGAGGACAGCTTCCTGTAATTGCCCCTGCAATCCCCAGCACCCAGAACCTCCTCAGGTAGTGAATGAGCTTGGCGGAGAATTCCCAGGTTTCTGCATCACCTGCCCCATCCCTGGTGATTCACGGGAAGGAGGACACGAGGAAAACTGGGATTACAATGTGAAAATCTTCATGAAGCAAAGAATCTCTGCGGTAAAGTTTGGTGTTAGCCATGGAACAGACATTAGTCGGTCAGTGGGAGGAGGAGGGTGGAATCTACCATGTCTGTGAGTGAATGCCCCCTTGATATTGTATTCCCAAACATTCCCACCCCACTGGAGATAGACGGTGCTGAGCAATTGGCTCCCAGCTCAGCTCCCCCCATCTCAAAACCTGAATACCCCCATCTTCCTGAGAACCACAGTATTCCTTACTGCCTCCCCTCCAGACAGAGAGCCCTTCCCTCTCTCAACCCTCCAAACTGAGGGAGCCCTCACCTCCTCCTAACTGAGGGAAACCTTCCTAAGTCTTCCGCCACATCAAGGGAGCATCTCTCTGTCTCCTGTCAAATTCAGGGATACCTTCCACCCTCTACAATAAATAAACTGGAAACTTTCAGCAGGTCAGGTTGGGACCTAAATCATTCACTCTCTTCCTCTCTCCACAGACGCTGCCTGTCCTGCAGAGTGTTTCCAGTGTTTTCCATTTTATTTCCAATTCCCAACTTCTGTGGTTTACTTTTGATTTTTGTTGAAGTTTCCCCCCCCCCTCAGTCTCTCCTTTAGCTGAGGGATTCTTTCACTCCTGTCACTCTGAGGGACCTCTACCCTCCCTCACCCTGTGGCAGAGGGGCCCCTCCACTTTCTTGACCTTCTCAGAGAGAGACCTGTCTGCTCCCACACTCTGGCAGCATCCCTGTATCTCATCCACAAGAAAGCTCCCTCACATTACCATCCAGGAAGCCCCACTGTGGCTGAAATGCTTGTCTTATATTAAGATACAGGATGCTAACTCCAGACCAGTGTGAAAGTGTGGGGTTAGAAAGAGTACTCTCAGGGCTCCTGGACCTTTCTGAATTCAAAGGGAAAGGATTAATCTATTTGGGACCATTCAGCAAATGAGAGAGTATCTTTTCCAAACCTCCCACCGTGTATTTCTTTTCAGAAGGAACCTACTCTGGTTTTGATCTGGAGTGGGAGATCTTCAGGGTAATATTGTCCAGATAAAAGCTAGATGACAGTTTATATTTATATTGATCATTTGAGTTTTTCCCAGCCAATAATAATCACCTAATAGGTAGCATATTTGCACAAAATGGAACTAGTAAAAGGGACCTACTTTTCTCTTCATTTTCTTCTAAGCAAATATTGTAAATCTTTGTTGATGATGTGCTGGTTACTTCGATAATGTTTCAAAGTATCACTTCTTGGTGTCAATAGCTTCAGACTGACCTGCGTGTGGGTTATTTCAGACTGAAGAAATTCCCCCTTCCCTCCCTCCCATGCAGTGAATCATCAAAACTGAAACTCCGAAGGCTGACATTTATTTTTTAATTTTAATTTAGACACACAGCACGGTAACAGGCCTTTCTGGCCCACATGCCCATTCCACCCAATTGACCTACAACCCCAGTACGTTTTTGAAGGGTGGGAGGAAACCAGAGCACCCAGAGGAAGCCCACACAAACACGGAGAATGTACTGACAGTGCCACATTTAAACCCTGGTCACTGGTGTTTAAACAGCGTTGCGCTAACCATGCCTCCTGTTGAAAATTGTAGGCAGGACCAAGAGTTGGGGACAAGAACCAGAGATCTGATACAGACTTCATCCCCATTGCTTCTCGAGTGTGGATCGAAGGGATGCAGTTCTAATTGATGTTACTTCACTCTTTCGTCTGCATGTCATTAAACTGACACATTGGGTGTTGGAACTGACATTGCTAATCAATATACCAGCCTCTCCAACAACAAACAACTGGTGTCAGGCAGCTCAGTGAGAGAAAAGTCATTGTTAACATTTTGGGTCAGGACTTCTGGGCAAGAAGATCAGCAGAATCCCATCCCATCCAAGCACTACATCTCCCTTACTGGAAATCTCTCCCATTGCTGCTGGGTTTAACTTGCTGAACTCTCTACTCTCTCTCTCTCTCTCTTTAGGAAGACCTTCCCTGGAAGGACTTTAAGCATGCAGCTCACTTTAACCGTCTCACTGAGCCCTTAGACATAGGTACCACCAACACCCACACCCTATAACAGTTTCAGAAGGACTTGCCAACTCCTGGCAGATGAATTCCTGGAGGTTTATTCACATGGCCCCATCCCTGACATACTTCAGTTCCCTCTGTCATCTCACAGCCTATATGAAAAGCAACAGAATTCTCTTATTGTCTGGTGAGATTAATCTGGGTGGATTGTGAAACGACTTTCCTTTCCCAACTCCTGCATTTCTGGAGTGCTGACGAGAAGTGAAAAAAGCAGACGCTTTGGTCTCGTCCCTACACCTTCTCTTGCTGCTCTTGAACCAGGAAACAGAACAACCCAGAAACAGCCTTTCTGCTCATCAAATCCATGTTGAATTATTATTCCGCCCAGTCCCACTGACCTGCACCCATTCCATATCCCTCCATATCCCTCCCCTCCAGGTACCTGTCCATTTTTTCTTGAATGTTAAAATTGAGCCCACATTCACCACTTCAGCTGGCAGCTTGTTCCACTCCCCCACCACTCTTTGTGTGAACAAGTTCCCCTAAATGTTCCCTTCAAACATTTCACCTTCCATCCTTAACCTATGTCCTTTAGTTCTTGGCTCACCCAACCTCAGCAGAAACGGTCTGCATTCACTCTATTTATTCCCCTCATAATTTTGTCTTTCAAATCTCCCCTCATTATCTGATGCTCAGGGAATAAAGTCCTAACCTGTTTAACCTTTCTCTGTAACTCCCACAATGTCCTTTTGAATCGTGTCTGCATGCTTTCAATCTTAGTGACATCTTTCCTGTAGTTAGATGGCCAACATTCCAACAGAACGTCCCTGGAGGTAACCCCCTATGAAAAACCCTGCTGCTGAATGTATCTAGGACTAATTTGGAAATAACTGCACGGTACTGAATCTTTCATGTGTGGAGTCCATCCAAAGTAAGCCAAAGACAAACTGCTGGAAGAACCCAGCGGGGTCAGGCAGCATCTGGTGAGAGAAAGAGATGGTCAACGTTTTGCCATCCTATTGCAGGATCTCAACCTGAAATGTTGTCTCTTTGCCTCCTCCCTCTTTGCTGCCTGATCCATGGAGTCCCTCCAACAGTTTTCAGACCAACATCTACACTGGGTTCTAACGCAGATAAGGCCAGCAGCTGTTGCCAAGTGCCTGACCTCCTCCAACCCATACGCCTAGACCTTGATTTCGACATATAGCATTGTTTGTTATTCTAAGAACAGAAGAAAGTGAAGTAGGAGTAGACCAAGCAGTCCTCGAACTTGCTTGATAAGATCATGGCTGAAGCAGTCTTGGCCTTGACCCACATTCACATGCTCTCAAGTTCCAGCCTATCATCATATTATACCTGCCTTGAATTGCAACCATCTTTCTGAAATACAGTCAATTGTAAATATATCAGTCAGGCCAGTAGAAAAAATCTGTATGACTCCAGAGTAATACCCTGCATATTCATCTCAAAGACTAAATAGGGAACTACTGGGTCAGACAATAACTTCTGATGTCAATGTCCACTTCTATGTTGTTGGACTATTTTTAGCAAGCATTCAGGAGCTTATTAAAGCCATGTATCATCCATATAATTATGTTCCCATGGATGCAAATTGAATCACATATCTTTCAAATTTTGGGGATTAATCTTGGAAAGATGTTGTTGCTTTGAGTTGAATGAAAGGTTTGTAAGTGCAAGCCTTGACCTGGAGAAGGTTAAAAATATGGAAAGACAACTTTCACTTCACTCATCCATGCCGCGAGTGCTTGCCCAGACTCGGGCATGGCTGGGGGTCATCCTGGCTCAAACCACTCACCCTTCCTCTCACCCTCCCTCATGGGAACGTACAGATGCACTAGGTTGCCTGCTTAACTGAGTGTGTGCTCCAACGCAGCCATTGTCTGGGAGTGCGACCCCAGGAAAAATGCCAACATACAACATAGGTGAAGAGTTGCAGCTGAATTTTCCACTGCCTTCCGAAGGCTCATCGACCCCCTTAACCCTGGCACCACGTGATGAAGTTGCCTTAAGTTTGTGTTCTCTCTGGATGGGTTGTGATAGTGTACGAATGGAGATTTGCAAGTGTTCTTAGTTACTTTTACACAGGTATCTCACTAATGGTACAGACAATATTTTTAAATCAGTTGTATCAGTGTTTATTTAGAATGTGTATTAATTGTATTAAGTGTGCAAAGTGTTATGTTTTGTCCATTTATCTTGTTAACAAAATAAATGTTATTTTGTAGCAATTCTCCTCATTAAACTTAGTTTCTTTGATCTTCAAACATCGACACTTATCATTTGTGCATTTTAAAACATTGAAACGGAAACAAAAACCTGGTCATCACTTTATAGAAAAGATCATTGTACTGCAAAGAGGGCAGAGGAGATTTATCAGGATGGAGACACAGGAGACTGCAGATGCTGGAATCTGGAGCAAAAGACAAACTGCTGGAGGAACTCAGCATCAGAGAATCAAGGGGGTTATTTATTTAGAGATGAAGTGTGATGCTGCCCAAATAGCCCCACAAGCAGGGGTGTAGGACTAGGACTGCCGGAGCTCACCGGAGTGTTGCTCCAGCACGCCTGTATATTTTTTAAAAAGGGAAAAATAAACGAGTGTGGAATTTAGCAGCGGCTGCATATTAAATACAAGGGATTTTATAAAGTGGGTGTTGGGGGGGGGATGATGGGGATGGGGAGGGTGTGGTGGGGGGGAAATTGCCACCAATAACGTTAGGATATTTGATTATTTTTGGTGAAATCCTGGAGCTGTGATGGTCTTTTGGGTATTTGTGAAATTCCTCTTCGCTCAACCCGTTATCCATAGAACTACATGTGTATTTCCAGAGGGTACCATCGGATTTCATGTTGGAGCTGCGTTAAGCAAGGAATAGTCATCAAAACCGAAGGTTAACAGTCGAAAATAATTCACTGCTCGCTCACCTTTGGCCTGATTTTGATGAAATATTCAAGGGAATCATCCAAAATCCTCTTCTACTCCTGGATAAATATAGCTTTTTTTTTAAAGCAAGCCAAAATGGTGGGGGGAAAAAACCATTTCCAGGCTATAAGCTTGTTTCATGTCATTAATAGTGGATCAACCCCTTGGCCATGCTCCACCAACTAGAGTTGATTGAAAAGAGGTTCTTTTCCTCTTTGTGTTGTTAAGACAAAAAGAATTTAGTGAGACCATGAACAAGACAAAGCACATTACCAAATCTCCTGAATATTTGTTCTCCTCCCCTGTTATATTTGTCTCTTCCAAAATACGATATTTTTTATTTGTATAGATAGGATAATAATTTACGTCAAGATTCAAGCTTTTTTAACTTTTTATATATTTAAAGACTAAACAGGGTTTAGACTAAACCATGTAATACCCGACATGTGTGAGGATATTGTGAGGATCGATTTCCTTCCAACCATTTCTGTGAGAGAAACGGTACGTGGTAGAATTGCCAACCTGCCACACTCAGCGATATCCGTGGCTTGAGCAATAGTTCATTGTTCATTAGATATTCTTTTTTCATACTTGATTACTTGGTTTCAATTTAGTGGCTAAAAGTGCAAAAAAAAACTTGCTTGCTTTATTTCTGTTATTATTACACCTGCTTAGGATGTCTGCTCAGCGCTGCGGGTCTGCTGTCTCCCCTGACTCAGTTGCATTAGTAAGGCTACACCTGGGGGCTGGGGGTCGTGGATTACTCACTAATGCAAAATTAAATTACTCTCACTCACAACCCGATGGCTTCTAACAACATTAACATCTTTCTTTTGTAAACAAGCTGAGGAGTGTAACAAGGAGAGCGTACAAGAAACTGACAGTGATAACAGTAAAAGTGAGTTTCACTTGCCTCTAGTTCAGATTTCTAATCAGGTCCAAATTCAGTTCTGAAAGTAATGATGCTTCGAAGTCAGGCTTGTATCCCTGTTCAGGGGTTTGGACTGAAGAAATGTGGAAGAAAGAGAAGGAAACTTATCCCTGGTTGGATTTCAAGGGTGATAAACTTGGGGGTAAAGTGTGTGCAAACATAAGGAATCTGACACTTTTCACTTTGAAGAGTTTGAGGCTGTCGAATGAAGGGCAGGCAAACCAAGAATCCTCTTATGAAGCCAATCAAAGTTCACGCTTGAAGTCTCTCAGAAAAAAAATTGTTGATCACAAACTATGAAAAGTTCCCACTGCTGCTTGACGTGTTGAAGATGGAGCTGGTGAGGAAGCTCTTGGAGAAGGATGTGGCACCAAGAATGTTTCACATATAAAGGCAACTTGTTCAGTGTTTCATTCTGCACATTATTTAGGTCCAAGTGACAGACCACACTCTGATCACTTTGGCTGAACTGGAACTTCAAAACAAAAATGGTATTGACATTGGAATTGGACTGCATTCCTGCACTAGTGCTACAGAGATGATTAATCACATGGACATTAATATGAGAAAGAACATTTTCCAGTATCTTCTTCTTCTTTGGCTTGGCTTCGCGGACGAAGATTTATGGAGGGGGTAAAAAGTCCACGTCAGCTGCAGGCTCGTTTGTGGCTAACAAGTCCGATGCGGGACAGGCAGACACGGTTGCAGCGGTTGCAGGGGAAAATTGGTTGGTTGGGGTTGGGTGTTGGGTTTTTCCTCCTTTGCCTTTTGTCAGTGAGGTGGGCTCTGCGGTCTTCTTCAAAGGAGGTTGCTGCCCGCCAAACTGTGAGGCGCCAAGATGCACGGTTTGAGGCGTTATCAGCCCACTGGCGGTGGTCAATGTGGCAGGCACCAAGAGATTTCTTTAGGCAGTCCTTGTACCTTTTCTTTGGTGCACCTCTGTCACGGTGGCCAGTGGAGAGCTCGTATATCAAGCAGATAAATAACAAGATGTCTGTTCTCATTGATGAATCAACGAGCCTGAGTATTAAGACCGGTCCAATGGAGAGGGTGCAGAGGAGATTTACCAGGAAGTTACCTGGGTTGAAAAATAAGTCTCATGAGGTAAGGTCAGCAAAGCTGGGACTTTTCTCTCTGGATCGTAGAAGGATGAGAGGAGACTTTATCAAGGTCTACAAGATTCTAAGAGGCATAAACAGGATGGACAGCCAGCACCTGTTTCCCAGGGCAACAGTACCAAATACTAGAAGACATCTATATAAGAAGTGGTGTAGCAGGGGGAGTGGTAACTTCCTTGAGCACATTTTTCAAAAGTGGCACTTTTCCTTCCACCTCCCCAGTGCAACGCTGCCAAAAAATCAGTGCGGCCCACCGTTCAACAACCGACTCACCATCAGGTATGTGTCATGGTGCTTTTTATTTTAATGTGCTTGCTCCCCCTGACTTTAGAACCTGGCTACACCCTTGTGTATAAGGTGGGTGGAGGGAAGTTTAGGGGAGACGGGAAGTTTTTTTAATGCAAAGAGTTATGGGGGCCTGGAATGCATTTCCAGGGATGGGGGAGGAGGCTGGAACATTAGGAGCATTTAAGAGACTCTTAGACACTTGGATGGAAGGAAAATGGGGTGGGGAAGGTGTAGTTATTTTGGAATACAGGTATATTCGTGAGCCCAAGGACCTGTACTGTGCTGTAAGGTTCTATTTTTCCCACATCGACATTTAAAACGAGTTTATTGTGAGGAGGAAGCGGGTCAGGGAAGCTTGGGGAGGGGGTGGAAATCTGGAACAGCCTGTCATTGAATCATCACCCCCTTTATTAGGCAAACTCGTGCGACCCGCTGCATTGTGAGAGGAGATGGAAGTCGGTGGGCGCCGCAGCACGGATGTGACGTCACCGTGAATACGGGACTGGACAATGCATCATCGTGTGAGTGCCGGCGGCGCGGGGTGATGACGTCAGGCGGAGAGCGACGGCCGGAGCTGGAGCGCGGGCATGTGGCGGCTGAAGGGGTTTCTGAGCAGAGGTGAGAGGGGTGGGGGGTGAGGGAATAGAGGGTGAAGGTGTAGGTGGGAGAGGGAGGTGGGTGGGGGGTGGAGGGGGGTGGAGGGGGAGGGTGTAGGTGGGAGAGGGAAGTGGGTGGGGGTGTAGGTGTTAGAGGGAGATGGATGAGGGGTAGAGGGGGAGGGTGTAGGAGGGAGGTGGGGGATGGTAGAGGGGGAAGGTGTAGGTGGGAGAGGGAAGTGGGTGGGAGGTAGAGGGGGAGGGTGTAGGTGTTAGAGGGAGATGGATGAGTGGTAGAGGGGGAGGGTGTAGGAGGGAGGTGAGGGGAGGTGCAGGAGGGAGAGGGAGGTGGAGGAGGGAGGTGGGGGGAGGGGGAAGGTGTAGGTGGGCAAGAGGTGGGTGGAGGGGGAAGGTGTAGGTGGGCAAGAGGTGGGTGGAGGGGTAGAGGGGGAGGGTGTAGGTGAGAGAGGAAGGTGTAGGTGGGAGAGGGAGGTGGGTATAGGAGGGAGGGGGAGATGCAGGAGGGAGGTGGGGGGAGGGTAGAGGGGGAAGGTGTAGGTGGGAGAGAGGTGGGAGGAGGGGTAGAGGGGGAGGGTGTAGGAGGGAGAGGGAGGTGAGGGGAGGTGCAGGGGGGAGGGTGTAGGAGGGAGAGGGAGGTGAGGGGAGGTGCAGGAGGGAGAGGGAGGTGGGGGGGGGGGGGAATGGGGACAGAGTTATGAAGTGTTACCGAAACGAACAGGCCCACAGCCCAACTCATCCATCCTGCTCACCAACTCAAATCTTATTTGTCTGCAATGGGACCCTATCCTTTCCTTCTCTGTGAATTTAAATGCTTCCAACTGTATCTGTTCTATGTCTTTGCTTGGGCCAGCCTACTGCACAATACCTTGCCTAAAGCCTGGGTAAAGTCCATGTATACCTTGCCTTCATCGATTATCTGGCAAAATTTACTTTGAAAAGATCTCTTAACTATTTAATTAGTTTGAGGGTAGTACAGAAATGCATTTTCCTTACCTCAAGGGATGAATGAAGTGATTTGATTGTTTCCAGGGTGTGGCTCTCTAGGTCTGCCGTCTGAAATCAAAGTTTCGACCCTTTGAAGTGTTTCTTTGCTTGCTCTAGAAGGTCTGGAATCTGCCAGCTCTTCCCAAGCTACAAAGTTTCTCTCAGCAGGTCACACAGCATCCATAGGCGTACAGTGGAGTTACAAGCCCTGCTGGCCCACGAGCCCATGCTGCCAAAATAAACCCCATATGTTTTGAAGGGTGGGAGGAAATCAGAACCCCCGAGGGGAACCCACGCAAACATGGGGAGAATGTACAAACTCCTTACAGACAGCGCGGGATTCAAACCCAGGTTACAGGCGCTGTAATACTGTCATGCTAACCGTGTCGCCCATCCAAGAAATAGGAGCAGGAGTAGGCCATTCAATGTGATTGTGGCTGATCTGATGATAGGCTGCACTCCACCTACTTGCCTTTTCCCTTATCCCTTAATTCCTGTCCTATCCAACCTTGTCTTAAATATGTTTACTGGGGTGATATCCACTGCTTCACTGGGCAGTGAATTCCACAGATTCACCTCCCTTCTGGGGATAAAAATGGTGAAAACATTGGTGACCCTCCATTTCCCGTGGAAGCTGCATGACCTGCTGAGTTTCTCCAGCATGTCTGTGTATTGCGCTCAGCCCCATTTTCTTGCTTAGCCCAGTGTTGTCACGAGCTTTCCCGGTTTCATCCACTTTTTTTGTTCTCCCCTCAGTGCTTCAACGCTGTCCCGTGACTGGGCCTTCGTCCTCACTCCGCCTGCCAGCCACTCATTGTGTGGAAGATGACACGTTAAACCCCTCACCCTTGGTTTCCACCCATCAATCCTTCAAAAGCAGGTTGGTTGTCAGCCAAGAGTACGAATCCGGATTTTAAGTTTTCTAACTAATGTCTACCAAATCCATCGCTCCCCTAAAGTAGCAAGGCCAGCAGCATCCCCCACCCCTGGTTCACTGAGGTGCTGGTGAATGCTCGCTTTTGGATTCAGTGAGACCACAGGGCACTGGAGACCAAAATGCTTTGGGTTGGGACTGCTATCATGTAGCTGAGTGGGCATATAGATGTGGCAGATTAGACACACTGTGGGCTGGATCAGAGTGCACCTAGCAGATGGCATAAAGACAGGTTGATGCAAAGACTAGCTGAAGAGTGCCATGTATTGGAACCAGGATGCAAGAGGGTGCCCAATGGCGCTGAAGGTTTCCTGCTCATGTCCGTGTAGCTGTGAGAGCGCTGGAGGTGAAGCCAAGGACACTTGGGGACTCTCCTCTGAGGCGCTTCAGGCAATTTCTGCGGATGGTGAATCTGTCCGCCTTACAGCAGGCGAAAGCAAATTCCGGGTAATATTGCATCTGTCTTCAATACATGACAATAAAGGAATCTTGAAAGGGGAAAGTAGTGAGAGGGAAACAGAGAGGAGAATGTAAAACCAGAGATGCTGGAGGAACTCCACTAGTCTTGCGGAGTCCATAGGAGGTAAAGATATATCACCAATGTTTTGGCCCTGAGCCCTTCGTCAAAGTTCTCAAGTTCAGGCCGGAAATGTCGGTAATGTATCTTTACCTCGTATGGACGCTGCAAGACCGGCAGAGTTCCTCCAGCGTCCCTGTTTTTGTTATAATCACAGCTTCTGCAGACTTTCGTGTTTTACTCCAGATAAGAAAGACAGGCAGGGAAGTTGCAAATGAAATGTGATGCGGGAAAGTGGACAGTTGTGCACTTTGTTAGAAGGAATAAAAGGCCAGCTATTATTTGGATGGGGAAAGTTTTCAAAATTTGGAGGTGCAAAGGGATGCCCTGAAGATTCGCCTCCAGGTTGAGTCGGTGGTGAAGAAGGCGTCCTATCGAGAGGGATAGAATACAAGAGCAGGGATGGGATGTTCTGGTTTTAGAAGGCACTGGTGAGGCCTCAGCTGGAGGACAGGGGACAGTTTTGGGATGTTCTGGCGTTGGAGAGGGTTCAGAAAAAATTCACAAGAATGATTCTTGGAGTGAAAGGATTAGCATTTGATGGCTCTTGAACTGTATTTCTTGGAGTTCATAAGAATGAGGGCCTTGTAAAACCATTTTGAATGTTGAAAGTCCTGGCCAGAGCAGTTGTTCCTCATCGTAGGGGAGTCCAAGTCAAGGGGCACAACTTCAGGATTGAAGGGCACCCATTTAAAAAAGAGATGTGGAAGAATTTCTTCAGCCAGAGAGTGGGAAACCTCTGGAATTTGCTGCCATGGGCAGCTGTGGAGGCTAGGTTGATGGGTATAAGGCAGAGATTGAGAGGTATCTAATTAGTCAGGGTATCAAGGTTATAGGGAGAAGGCAGGGGAGTGGGGCTGAGTGGGAAAAGGGATCAACTCGTGATGGAATGGGACTTGATGGGACAAATGGCCTACTTCTCTTAAATCTTTAGCCCTCCCTGGCTCAGCTGACTGTCAAGTCCCTATTTCCTAGCACTCTTTGCTGTTTCCAGTGCATGTCCAGATAATTTATAAATGTTGGGATATGTTTATTGTTATAAATATACTTTCTTCTTTGACTTGGCTTCGCAGACGAAGATTTATGGAGGGGTAAATGTCCACGTCAGCTGCAGGCTCGTTTGTGGCTGACAAGTCCGATGCGGGGCAGGTAGACACGGTTGCAGCGGTTGCAGGGGAAAATTGGTTGGTTGGGGTTGGGTGTTGGGTTTTTCCTCCTTTGTCTTTTGTCAGTGAGGTGGGCTCTGCGGTCTTCTTCAAAGGAGGTTGCTGCCCGCCGAACAGTGAGGCGCCAAGATGCACGGTTTGAGGCGATATCAGCCCACTGGCGGTGGTCAATGTGGCAGGCACCATGAGATTTCTTTAGGCAGACCTTGTACCTCTTCTTTGGTGCACCTCTGTCACGGTGGCCAGTGGAGAGCTTGCCATATAACACGATCTTATATAAACTTTAATATAAAAATGTCCTGAAATTCTTGCAGCAGGCACACTGATAACGTAAGATACATTAATAAACAGTCAGTATAAATTTAAATTAACGCACGGGGAAAATGGGTTAAAAGAAAAGGGTTGTTGTTCAAGTTCCTGACCAATCCAGAAGGCAGGGCAACACAGCTGCAAATGTTGAGAAGTTGGGGAGATGGGATTCAGTGTCCGTGGAGAGAAATGGTCAGTGTTTCAGGTCAGGACTCTGCTGAGTCTGGAGAAAGGTTTGCAACCCGAAATGGGCTGTTGGCTGTCTATTTCTACCCACAGATGCTGCCCAACCTGCTGGGTCTATCAGCCTCTCGGTGTTGGCAGCAGGTAGAACGTAGAGCCCAGTACTGCTTTGAGGTCGATGAGCACCTTCAGAGGCAGAGAAAGGTGTTCATCGTTTGATGACGAGTTTATTGTCGTAAATGTATATATGTCCTGAAAGTCTAACTTGCTTCAGCTGAACAAGTTCTTGCTTTTTAAAATTGCAATAATGACTAGAAACCAATTACAATGGTATGCTTAATTGAATTAAAATGAAACAATGAATACACAAAAAAGGTAGCGTTCAGTTATTCGCTAGGGACCCTAACCCTAATGTGTGAAAAATGACCTGACAGTAGTGCAGACAGTCCTTTTGTGATGTGGGAGCAGTTCCCTGATCGGTGTAATGGGAATGTTCAAGAGCCTGATAGCTATTGAAAAGAAATTGTTCTGGAACCTGGAGGTGTTAGTCTTCAAGCTTCTGTACCCTTCAGGCTGAAGGGAGCAGTGAGAAGAGGTTGTGACCGGGGGTGGGGGGGGGGGGGGGGGGAGGGTCTTTTATGATGTTGGCTGCCTTCTTGAGGCAGCTCCTCAAATTCGGGTCGAGACCTTGCAGCATCTTATTGAGTCATCTTGCAGGGCCTTGACCCAAAATGTTGACCATCTCATTGCCTCCACACCTGCTGCCTGACCTGCTGAACTCTAGCAGTTTTTTATTTAAACTTTAAAACATCTCATCTTGCATGTGAATTCCCAGACCGACAGATCTTCAGAATGGAAACGCAGGAGAGAGGAAGAGGGAGGAAGAGGAGCATTGGGCTCGATTTTATACCAGGCCATTACCTCAGTTTTCAGGATTGGATGCTGTCGGCTGGGTAAGAATAGAAACATTTTCCCTACCTCTCGTAGACTTGCTGTGCCCATCCTCTGAGTTCTGGTGTGTTCTGTATGTGACCAATAATAATTACTAATACCTCGATTCCAATTCACATGATCATTGAATAGCCAGAGTTGTTTTAAAGTTCAAAGGTCAGATTTATTGTTGGAGTACATATACGACGTCCCATAAAATCCTGAGATTCTTTTTCCTGTGGTCCAGAAAGAATTTCTACTTATTGGTAGTGAAAACTACTCAAGAAAAGATGTGTTAACAAAAGAGAGAAATGTGCACAAACTACAATACAAAAAATAATATTCAATAACAATAAAATGCACAAGAGTCCTAAATGAGTCCCTGATTGAGTTTGTTGTTGAAGAGTCTGATGGTGGAGGGGGAGCAGCTGTTCCTGAACCTGGGGGTGCGAGTCTTGTGGCACCGAAACCTCTTTCCTGATGGCAGCAGCGAGAACAGAGCCAGTGCTGGGTGGTGTGGATCCTTGATTGCTGCTGCTCTCCAACGGCAGCGTTTCCTATAGATTTTCTCGATGTGGGGAGGGTTTTGCTGTGAAGTCCTGGGCTGTATCCAGAACCTTTTGCAGAGCTTTACGCTTTGGTATTGATGCCCCCTACCAGACCATTAGCAAGCTGATTACAGTGGCTTCCACGGAGTTATCCGCTGGCCGTGACGTTTACTGAGTGCTTTAAATGATCTATGTATCGGGGACTAAATATGTTATATCTTCATGTGTTTATGTGATTATTATGTGCTGTGTTTGTGTGTGCACCATGGCCTGGATATTTGCAGTCAGATGCTATTGAAGTTGTATCCTAATGCCTCCCTTGCCCCATCCACAATACCACGTGTACAGGCGCATGTAGATGTACAGTGTGGTAACAGGCCCTTTTGGTTTACGAGCCCTTGCTACCCAATACCAAATCTACCCTATCACACCCAATTAACTTATTCGGCCCCCCCGCACCGGAACATTTTGAACAGTGGGAGGAAACTGGAACCCCTGGGGAAAACCATGCAGACACAGGGAGAACGTACAAATTCCTTATAGACAGCGCAGATTCGAACCCCAGTCTCAATTGCTAACGCTCTAATTAAATTGTGCTAACCGTGCCACCCAGGTAGTGATGCTGTGTGCCCAGATGTGCGGGCGTCTGCCCTTTGGAAGCACCCAGAGACCAGCCGTACTAACCCGGTATCTGTCCCTGCTCCCCACAGGGTGCTGCCACTGTGGTGCTGCTACAGTTTGCCAGACACCTGCATCTCCAGTTGTTCCAGCACCATGAACCACAGGAGGGTGATGCAAGCTCGCAGCCATCTATCCCAGGCTTCTCTGCTTCTACACTGACTCCGGACCAAATCAGTACGTTTACATTTCCTTCACATTCACGCAGATTTCCTCCAGACTCCTTGCGAGAAAATGCTCTCTGCATGCTGAGGAGAGGAAATTGTGTTCCCCCTAATTCTCCTGCAGCCCCAGAAGGGCTTCCCGCTTCCAGGGTCAGGGTGGGGGGGGGGGGCAGAGCACCGGGGGGGGTCGGGGGGTCAGAGCACTGCCTGGGTAGAGCGACTCTTGCCTTTCAGAAGTGGTTAAGAAACATTTTCACATGAAAAGATTTTGAGTTCTTTTCTAGAAAGGACAATTCATAGTTAAGTCTGATTTTTCAGAGCACGTCAGTTCAGAATCAGAATTTATTGCCATGAATATGTCACAAAATTCATTGTTTTGTAGTTTCATTATTGTGTATTACAGGTGAAAAAGTTGCTATAAATTTCCTTAAATAGACTATTTTTAAAAAAATTAGTGCAAAAGAGAAAGTGAGGGGGTGTCTGTGGTTCACTGTTCATAAATCTGATGGCAGAGGGGAAGAAGCTGTTTTCATCTTCAGGTTCCTGTACCTCCTTCCTGATGGTAGCAGTGAGGAGAGGGAATGGCCTGGGTGGTGAGAGTCCTTGAGGATAGAGGATGCTTCCTTGAGACCTCTTCCAGGTGTCCCTAATGGAGTGGTGCCTGTGATGTTGCAGGCAGAGTTCAGAACTCTCTGTCGCCTGTTCCTATCTTATGCATTGGTACTTCCATTCCTGACTGAATGGTCTCCACAGTACACCTGTAGAAATTTGCAAGAGTCTTTGGTGATATACTAAGTCTTATCCAACTCCTAAGGAAGTCCAGCGAGCCTTCTTCATGATTGCATCAACGTGAAGGCCCCAGGATAGTTAACAAAGCTGGAGGGCATGGGGAAAAGACAGGGATGTAAAATTAGGTCACAGATCAGTCATCATCAAATTGAATGTCAGAAAGGCTTGAAGAGCCGAATGGCTTTTCCCGGCTCCTGAACCCCCAAGACTGTGTTTCCATCCCAAGGTGAACACATCGGGCTTTTACAGCAGTCCATCAGGGTCTTGTTCTTCTGCACTGACAGGAAAAATGCAACCAAGGCATGAGAGATTGCAGAGCTTGGGGTGCAGGGGGTCTGGGGTCACGGAGCCCAATTTGCTAGAGGCTGGTAACGAGCAAAACTACAGAACATTATTGTTTGTGGTTTAAGTACTGGGGTGATATTGGTTTCCTTGCAATTTATTTTTTGCAAGGAGGTTTATATGAAGTTTTTCTCTGTGACGCTGCCGCAAAACAACGAATTTCATGACTTGTTCATGGCAATAAATTCTGATTCTGAAAAGATGTTCATGCTTTAAAGGCAGATCAAAGAGGGCTTGGTATTGTGGTGATACGCCACTAGCCGACTGCAGGGGGTGACCTGTGTACCTGCAGGAAGAGCACTAGAGGACAAAACAATCAGCTGTCAATTGACAAGAGGCTGTCAATCAGCCAACCTGAATGGACCAAACCCCACCCGGTCGGCTGCCAATCATCCACTGGGATACAAGCCACATCCGGCCCCTCGAGGTCAGACACTCAGAGCTACAGCTAATTGCAGCAGGGACTTTAAGTGCAATAAAGCCTGCAGATCGGTCTTTAAGCTTTGTGTCTGCTTTTTTGTATGACAGCACACCACAGGTATACTGACACCTGGAATGTGAGGGTTGTCCTAAGTACAGATTGGGCTAGTATCTGGAGGGAGAGGATTTGATGGAAACCTCCTGAAGGTTCCCGACAGGATTGAAGCAGGGAGGACATTCTCCATGTGGGAGAATCCAGGCCTAGAAATAGAGAGAAACACAAGCTGCAGATGCTGGAATCTTGGAGCAAACAATGTGAAGCTGGGGGAACTTAGCGGATTGGGCAGTATCTGTGGTCAGTCAAAGTTTTGCATCAGGACCCTTTATTGAGACTGCTGCAACCAGGAGTCGCTAATTAAAAGCAAGGGCGTTAATCCATTTCAGACAGAAGGGGGCCTTTTCTTTTCCTCTCAAGGTTGAGAGTTTTCACAACTCTTCAAAATCAGGTGGAAAGGTAGAAAGCGACAGGTCAGTGGGAATGCAGAGTAGGGGCTGTAATCTCTATAAATGTCAGGAAAGGCTCAAGAGGCCGACTGACCTCCTGCTTGTAACAAGAATGACACCTGAAATTAAGGAATTAGCAAATGAAGAATGTTTAACGGCTCTTGGACTGTACTCCTTAGAGTTCAGAAGATTGAAGGGAAAAGCTCAAAAACATTTTGGATATTGAAAGACCTGGACAGAGTAGATGCGGTAAAGTTGTTTCCCATGGTAGAGGAGTGAAGGACAAGGGGGCACAACTTCAGGACTGAAGAGCACCAATTTAAAAACAATGCAGAGGAATTTCTTCAACCAGAGAGTGGGGAACCTCTGGAATTTTTGCTATGGGCACTGAGGAGGCAGAGTCATTGAGTGTATTTAAGGCAGAGATTGATGGGTATCTAAATAATAGGCATAGCAAGGGTTATGGGGAGAAGACCAGGAAGTGGGGCTGAGTGGGAGGATGGATCAGCTCATGATGGAATGGTGGAGCGAACTCAGTGGGCCGAATGGCCATCTCCTGCTCCTAGCGAAAGTATTGTATATTCCTTAGTTGGAACTCATTGGGGTAGGAAGATCTGCATTCTTGTTCTGTCCGACATTGCCTCTCTGCCTTGCCTTTGCTCTGGCTACCCTCCCTCCACCCTCCCCTCTCTCTGACCCGTATGCTCTTTGTGGTTAGAGTTCAGCCAGTGCATTCTCCCTCACGGTGTGGTTCAAGGCTCTCCCTCGACGGACCTATCAACTCCTGCAGAGGGACCAGACAAGCACTTTAAGACTGGATGGGAGAACTTCGAAGACATTGAACAAGGTACAAGTCTTGAGAACAGGACTCACAAGGAATTTTTTTCTGGAACAGTTTGTTGAGAGTAATTGCATGCCTCCAGTACTTCACAACTGTTCTTCAGAAATAATTGGGCACTGCTATTGTGGGGAAAACACAGGTGCTGGAGGAACTCAGCCAGTCTCACAGAGTCCACAGAAATAAAGTCATATAAGTGACGTTTTAGGCCTAAGCCCTTCTATCGTGTTTCACTGCTTCGTGGGGTGCAGGATCTTAAGAGGCGCCAAATATCTGGCAAAAGACAGCAACAAGAAGAGGTTGTGACCAGGGTGATGGGGGTCCTTTATGGTGTTGGCTGCCTTCTCGAGGCTGTGCCTCACATAGATGCCCTGGATGGGAGGTTGGAAGCCACGATGAACTTGGCCACTTCTGCAGCCATCTGTGTTTCTGGGGCATTCGAGTTTCCAGCCCAGGCTGTGATGCAGCCAGTCAGTGTACTTTCAACAGTGCACCTTGATAAATTTCATACGGCACGGTAACAGGTCCTTCCAGCCCACAAGCCCATGCTGCCCAATTGTACCCAATTAACCTGAACCTCCATACGTTTTGAAGGGTGGGAGGAAACCCACGCAGACACGGGGAGGACATACAGATTCTTTACAGGCAGTGCCAGATTCAAACCCCGGTCATTGCCGCTGTAACAGCGTTGCACTAAACATATTTGACAATATGCCAAATCTCCTGAGTAGAGCCATTGGTGTGGCTTCTTCATGCTTCTCTGTGTTGGAGAAGGTGACATTGTAAATTGAAGGAACAGAGCTGGATTCTCTTGAGTTCAAGCTCAGAGAAACCCTTGGCAATTGGTACTCAAAACATGGGCATTAACACTACTGTCCCTGGGGGGGGGGATAGAGGAATGTGTCATCCATATCTCCAATCCAGGCAACACCCTGGTAAACCTCTGCACCCACTCCACATTCTTCCTGTGATGAGGTGACCAGAACTGAACGCAATATCCCAAGTGTGGTCTTAAATGTAGTGAGTGACTCTGCTTCCATCTCTTTCTCTCTCTCTCTCTCACTCTCTGGCAGTGTTGTTCAGATCATCTCGTACCCCTCACCTTAAGCCATGTCCTCTTACGTTATCTGCCCCTGATGTCTAACATAGAGTGGGTCACCATATTGGGTAAATATGTTCCATCACACTGTTGATGTGCCTGCAACCAGTCGAACGTCATGGATTTTTCCATCCATGGAGCCTATCCTGGGAAAACCTGCCAGCATTCTGGTGTGTTGTACCCTTGCAGCATCTGCCGATCCCTTTGGTGAGAGTTTTAGTCTTTAATGCCGATCTTCCACATGTTGCAGATGATCCCCTGTTTGTGAAAAGTTCAACACGCTTGGAATACAGTGGAATGGATGGGAGCAGCCTGCGGCCACCTGTCCAGGTAACCAGACTGTACAGTCATCCAGATTTGTTGTCAAGTGCTAGTTCAGTTTTGCTTGCAGACCAGTAGACACCTCGTGCCTAGTACAGCAAGTAGAACATTGTACAGAGTTATGGCGAGAGAGATCAGTATGCTAAGGCAGCATAATGTCTCTGTGTGAGGTGTCATAATTAGCGGTGGGAAAGGGACTGTCCTTGAATGTGGGGGTTGACGATCTTACACTCATGAACGTCCTTCCTGATGGGAGGGGTGAAGAGATTTTTTGGAGATGGAATCAATGGAAGGGGGAGAGGGTGTGTGATGGCTTGGACCACAACAAAGTAAAGGGATGGGAGGGGATCCTCAACATGATGGAAGTGGTCTGTGTCTGACTATTTGATGGGTTAGTGGGCAAAGCACCAAGTGATCGGGTGATAGATGTAGTCCTTTCTGTCAGAGAGGAGGTAGGGTTACAGTTCAGATACAGCCTGACCATGGACACTCACTGGAATGCCATGTCATACTATCCCTGTATGCCAATGCCTGGGTTCAGAGCAAGCCAAATCCCTAGACCATTCCCCACTACCCCTGATGTGCATCAACTCAAGTTCAAGTTTGCAGTCAGCTTTATTGTGGTACAGGGGGAAAGTTCATTTTCTGAGCCATCTTGCTAGTCAACCCATACATAGTGCAGTGATTTAAAAACAGTACCGAGTGCAAAGCTATAGAAAGAGATGTCGGACCAGAGCAATGGCAACACTATTTTATTCATGAATCTGATAACTACGTCTGATTAATGAGATCAGGGTGTCTGCCAACGGGAACGTTGTGTCATCAGGTTGCGCTGATACAATTGGATGACAAATGAACTTGGGGAGAAAAAATTCAATCAGCACAGAGCAAGAGCAGCATTGGAACACTATCGTAGGGTGGAGGACTCTGATGGCTGCAAGGAAGAAACTGCCTTTAAGCCTTTTGCTGCATACTTTCACACTCTTGAACCTTCTCCCAACTGGGAGAAGGGAGAGTGACTGGGATGTGATGGGTCCTTCAGTGTGTCGGCTGCCTTTCCTGGGTAGCGGGAGATGGAGCTGATGTCCTGAGGTGCATTCACCACCTAATTATAAGATTCCTGGGATGATATGTGGGTAACTGTTGGCCTGGTCTGCCCGTGAAAGTGTCATGTGAGGCTTTTATTTTGAGTTATTGGAGCTTTGGTTTACCGCCTCATTGGTGAGTCCCATTCGCGGTAGTTTGCTTGCCTGGGTTACTGTTGTGGTGCTTGGAACCGAGAGAGCTGGCCCATCATGGCTAAAATACTTTAGATCAGGAAGATCTGAGACTGTTGCATTTGAAACTTGCATTGTTCTTCAATCAGAGCCCCCAGTTTTTAAGCTGCCTTTGTCGAACTCTCTAAGCTCAGAAACCATCTCACTAACAAAGTGTTTCAAGCTAACCGCTGTGTATGAGTACTTCCACCCTCTCTGGTTATTTAGACCACCATTAGAGTTAGATCACTGTTTCCTGCTGTTTTTGCTCTGTTGATATAGAGGGAGGAGCCCTATACGGAAGCTATAAACCAAGCCACTTCAGACATGCAAGGAGCTGCAGAGTCCAGCATCTCTTCCACGTTAAACCTCATTGGTAAGTGAACAAAACCCCCAACGTGCTCATCAGAGTGCAGCATCCAAACTCCCCTACCCAACGGCACAGCGGAGCTCCTTCCACATACCTCCACAGAGCTTCAAGAACATCTCGTCACCACGTGCTCGAGGACCATCAGGGACGGGACTCATTCCAGAGAATCCCCACAATGGTGTGTGCAACAGTGGAGGGCATTCAGACACAAGGCCTCTCCTCCTATCACCATGTGGTTCCCTCAATTACAACTCATTGCAATGGGCAAGTTTTATTAAAATGTTCACCTTTATTATTGTGCATCCATTCTGAGTCCCTGCACCTCATGATCAGCATTTGAATTTAGTCATGTATACTAAAACATAGTGGCAAAACTTTGTTTTGCATGCTATCCAGGCAGTCAACCTATATATAGTACAACAATGGTATAGTGTCATGTAGGATGCAACTGCAGAGTTCTGTATTAAAGAGAAAAGTATAAACAGGTTGTACCATGGTTTGGGGGTGGGGGGGGGCATTCAAGAATCTAATAACAGAAGTAAAGAAACTTAAAGGTCGTGGTTTCTTTTCTGCCTGCCAGGAGTGGGGGGGTGGGGGGGGGGGAGGGGAAGAAGAGAGAGTGACCAGGGTGGGATGGGCATTTAGCATGTCAGCATCTTTCCCCAGATAATTGGAGGGAGGGAGGTTTGTCTGATGGCCTGAGCTGCATTCACGACTCTGCAGTTTCTTGTGGTCTTGGGTGGAGCAGTCCCCATCCCACACAGTAATACAACATACCCTGTGTGTCTCTCTCTCTCTGAATCTCTTGACCAGGGATTAAAAGCATAAAAGCCGAAGACGACGACATGGCTTTCTCCTGTTTCATGATGGCAGCTCGGCAAGGCTACAGCAAGGCCCAGTACAACGCTGGAGTATGCTTTGAACTGGGGCGAGGCACAGCCAAGGACCTTGAGAAGGTCAGGATCTGAGTGAGACTGTGCTTGCCACATGGACATGCTGTTTCCTTTTCCTTCCCTGGGCATGTTGCCTGGGTTTCCTTCCCTGGGCATATTCCCTGGGTTTGAATACACCCTCCAATGGAGAGATGTGTCCTTGTGCTTGCTGCATTTTAGATCAGCTTTTAAAGCCAAAACTCTGCTCAAGGTGGCAGTTGCTGTCTGAATAATGCAAGGAGTTCTCCCAGCGTCTGGATAACCCTCTCGCCTCATCGTCTTGCAAGTTCTTAAATAGAGTTACACAGCTCAGAAAACAGTCCTTCAACACCCAACATCTATGCCATCCAAGTGGCCTCCCTGAGCTAGTCCCATTTACCTGTGGTTGGCCCATATCCCTCTAAGCCTTATCCTGTCAAATGTCTTTTAAATGTTCTAATTGTCCCTGCCTCAACCACTTTTTCCAACAGCTGGTTCCTCATACCTCTATGAAGACGCTGGTCAGATAGCTTTCAGATTACAGATTTATTGTCAGAGAGCCTACGTGATATCACACAATCCTAAGATTCTTTTCCCTGTGGGTGAGGCAGAATTACCACCTACTGGCAGTGCAAAAAGAAACTGTCTCAACGTACACATTATACAAATAATATTTTAATAAGAAATATAAACGAACTGCAACACAAAGAGAATTTTAAAAAAATCAATAAAGTGCACAAATAAGATTGAGTTTGTTGTTGAAGAGTATGATGGTGGAGAGGTCGCAACTGTTCCTGAACCTGGTGGTGTGCGTCTCTTTCCCCTCGTACCTGAAACTTGTGCCCTTTATTTTTAGACTCCCCCACCCTAGGTTTAAAAAAAACTGTGACCATAATGCCTCCTATAAGGTCACCCCTCAGTCTCTTGTGCAGAAGAGGGAAAAACTCCCAGCCTATCTTTATGAAACAACCAGCAGGGTGTCTCTGGTGGAGCAGCATCAGTGGGTGAAAAGCTTGTTGACATTTTGGCTCAGAACACTTCATCAAATCTCTTGCACATTTGTATTTTTGCTCCAGAGGCATCTACATTTAAGTTCAGTGTCATCTAATTGTACAAGTTCTACCCAACGAAACCTTGTTCTCTGGTCCTTGGTGCAAAACACTCAGACACATTACACACATACAGATAAACAATACTCTTATGTCTTTCATTATAACTTGAGTCTTTCAGTTCCAGTAACATTCTGTGAGCCTTTTCTACACTTCCAAGTTTAATAATAACCTTCCTAAGGTTGGGCAGCCAGAACGCACACACTATAGTGTGGCCCCTCCAATGTCTCGTACAGTTGTCACGTGATGTCCCAGGCATTGGTACTCAAGTCCATATCCTTGAACTGTTAACCCTTTCTGTTTTTAAGATGTTTTACACACAAGCCATTGCTGACTCTCATCCTGTCTGCCCTCTACTCCTCTCTTGTGCTGTAGGCCAACCTGTACTACAGTCAGGCAGCTGTTCAAGGACACACCATGGCTCAGTACCGCTGGGCCAGGTACCTGTTGGAGGTCAAACCAGGAAGGGATGTCAGGGATACTCGAAGGGCCACTGAACAGTTGGAAAAGGCAGCCAAGTCAGGACTCCAAGAGGCAAGTTGTATTTATTTTGCACCTCTAATCTCGTGCTAAATTGTAAAATTTAATTCTGTTCCCTTTGGGCCCCCCCCCCTGTCAAAGACACTGAAGCTGGAATGGGCCTTGGTTCACTCCTATCCTTGGGCTGAGAAGGACCTACTCACCTCATTTCAGAGCATCACTCAGAATTATTCCTCTCTCGCCTGTGATAACGAGTTTATTGTCATACACATTTTACAATGAACATTGCTTGCTGCATGAAGGGGTGCAGAGAAATCCCCACGGGTGTCAAATGTGCCCATTTTCTGGTTGCCTGAGACCCACTCTTACAGGGCCCAACTAAGACACCTAACCATATAACCACTTACAGCACAGAACAGGCCAGTTCAGCCCTACTAGTCCATGCCGTAACAAATCCCCACCCTCCTAGTCCCACTGACCAGCACCCGGTCCATACCCCTCTAGTCCCCTCCTATCCATGTAACGATCCAGTCTTTCCTTAAATGTAACCAATGATCCCGTCTCGACCACGTCTGCCGGAAGCTCATTCCACATCCCACCACCCTTTGCGTAAAGAAATTTCCCCTCATGTTCCCTTTATAATTTTCCCCCTTCAATCTTAAACCATGTCCTCTAGTTTGAATCTCCCCCTTTCTTAATTGAAAAAGCCTATCCACATTTACTCTGTTTGTCCCTTTTAAAATCTTAAACACCTCTATCAAGTCCCCTCTCAATCGTCTACGCTCCAGAGAAAAAAGCCCCAGTCTGCACAACCTTTCCCTGGAACTCAGACCCTGAAATCCTGTCAACATTCTCGTGAACCTTCTCTGCACTCTCTCTATTTTGTTTATATCTTTCCTATAATTTGGTGACCAAAACTGTACACAGTACTCCAAATTTGGCCTCACCAATGCCTTGTACAATTTCATCATAACCTACCTACTCTTGAATTCAGTACTCCGATTTATGAAGGCCAACATTCCAAATGCCTTCTTCACCACACCATCTACCTGAGTATCAGCCTTGAGGGTACTATTTACCACAACTCCTAAATCCCTTTGTTGCTCTGCACATCTCAATAGCCTACCATTCAATGCATATGACCTATTTAGATTTGCCTTTCCAAAATGTAACACCTCACACTTATCTCTATTAAATTCCATCAGCCATTTCTCAGCCCACACCTCCAGCCTTCCTAAATCACCTTTTAATCTACGGTAATCTTCCTCACTGTCCACAACACCACCAATCTTTGTATCATCCTGCATTAAGAATAAATGTTTAAAGGACAAAAGACAGACCAAATGTAAAGCAATTTGAAATAAATCATTTGTAGTCTTTAAATATGTAAAAAATGTAAAGCAATTTGAAATAAATCATTTGTAGTCTTTAAATATGTAAAAAATGTAAAGCAATTTGAAATAAATCATTTGTAGTCTTTAAATATGTAAAATTCACTTTAATCAGCTACTTCCCATAATTTGGAAATTCAAACCCCAGTGGCGAGTGCTGTAACAGCGGTACGCTAACTGCACCACCATCATAATTAATCTCCCCACTGCCCTCCCAAGTTTACAGATAAAGCTTTACCAACATACTTAATAATATACTAATAAAAATCAAGACTCTTACCAGGCAGGGGTAGGGAAACATTTTGGGAGAGTCACCCCAGCGATGAACGGCTTTGGTCAGCTCTTCTTCCTGGGCACCGCCATTTCATTCAAACAGCTACAGTGGGAAGGGCCCGACGGGGGGGCTCCGCTGGGTGAATGTTTGCTCTTCTCTTCACCAAGGGATCATGTGTTGCTTCAGAGAACATTAACTTTTACAATTTTAAACATTTATTTACATTTTTATTTAAAACTTTATTTATTTTTAAAATATATTTATTTATATTTTTCCTCGACATTTTAGCCAGTTGTTAGTTTCCGGTTGATTGAGTGCCGAATAATGGGGCTTTTACGTGCTTTGTAACAAAAAAATTAACTACAAAACAACTGAAAAGAACACTTCATTGAATTTTTAAAAAATAAATACAGAAAAAAATAGTTAATAAATATTCACTGTTATCTAAGTCCAAAAAAGAAGTGGTGATACAACGGTGCAGACAGACCTGTTTGGGGTGGAGGAGCAGACCCTGATCAGTGTAATCGGGAGGTTCAACAGTCTGATAGCTGTTGGAAAGAAACCATTCTTGAACCTAGAGTGCTGGTCTTCAGGCTTATACCTTCTGCCCAAAGGGAGCAGTGAGAAGAGGTTATGATCAGGGTGGCTGCCTTCTTGAGTTAACATCAATACATTCGGTAGATGGAAGGTCCAAGCCCTGTGATGGACCCAGCTGTTCTCTGTAACCTTCCACAGAAACTTTCCCCTCTTGCCCCTCACTCCCAGGAGGTGGTTCTGGGTGACAGAGGTGTTGACTTTTAAATGGGGTCCAGGGCAGAACCACTAACTGCAAAAGATCCCTCCCCACTACTTGGAATAATTTTAGTCAGTTGCTATACCATCAGTGCTCGTCACCTTGGCTGCCCTGAGCCTATTTCCAAAGTATTTGTGTCCTGCTGTCAGGAGTGGTGTAGATCTTTAACTACCCCCAGAGAGGGGCATCACTGTCTCTAAAAGCATGGTACCCCCTGTGCAATATGTAATGTGTACTCCCACCGTTGCAGGCCCAAGCATATCTTGGAGTGTTCTATACCAACGAGCCCCACCAGGATCCACAGAAAGCTGTTCGATACTTCTCCATGGCTTCGAGAAGTGGGGTAAGTTGGCTGGTATTTCTAGGGGATAGGAGGGGGAAAGGGGTGGTTTCCAATATATAAACATAAATGCACTCATGCAGATTTGATGTAAAAACAGGAAATGGTAGAAACATTCAGTGGGTCAATCAGCATCTGTGGGTAGGCAACGTTTTGTGTTTGGATCCTTTAAATTAAATTTAAATTTAGACTTGCAGCTCAGTAACTGGCCCTTTTGGCACACCAACTACATGCTGCCAAATTTACACATACCTACATCCCCCGCCCGCCCCCCCCCCTCGGGAAAACCCACTCAGACACAGGAGTACAAACTCCTTACAAACAGAGTGGATTCCAATCCTGAACGCTGGAAAGGCATTGTGCTAACCACTACACCAACTGAGGCACCCTCTGTGAAATGATAGTAGAGCTCACTATGTTTGGCCTCGCCCTGACAATGAATAAGGCCGAGACTGAGGTATCACTGTGGGAATGGTTGTGGGAGTCAAAATGGTTGACTATGGCAAATTCAGGCTTATTCCCACAGACTGGAAGTAGGTGTCTGGCAACTGTTTGAGTACCTGGCTGGTGGGAAGGGGAATGCACAAGTACTGCATCTCTTAGCCTGAATTAGCTGATCAGAATATGGTGTATATGGCACTCCAGTTATTTCCAGGTACAAGTACTTGCTGATCAAAAGGAGAGAAGAGAGAAATTCTGACTCTTTGTTGTGTTATGTTGTGGACAGGGGTAGGGGGTGTAACAGTAAAAGGAGCATTACCTTTAAAATTAGACCAGGTCGTCATTGAGTTTGCACGTGACCATCAGCCACCCATTTATACTGACCCTGGAATGGGGTCATTTGTTCTCCCCTCATTCCCACCAACTACCGCCAGCTTCCACCATCCAACTAGACACTTACAGCAACTTATGAACCCACTGATCTGTGTCTTTGGGATGTGAGAGGATGCTCTCATGGTAAAAGGGGATCGGGCAAACTCCACGCAGCAGCAGCCAAGGTCAGCGCTGAACCCAGGTGAATCTCTGGTGCTAGGAGGCAGTGACTCTGACTGAGATGCCACTCCTGCTCCTGCTTGTAACATGGGCCTTACTCCTGATTTAGTGTCCCAGCAGATTTTTGTTGAGGTCCGTGGATGTAATCAGGAAGATTCACTAAGAATGTGCTGGCACTGGGGAGTTGATGGCCTGGGTGTCTCTCCCTTGAGCATAACAGGATTAGGTGTCACCTTGGGAAGTTTATAAAATCAAGAGGGTTGTAGATAAAGTGAATGCTTAATCTTTTACCCAGAGTAGGTGATTCTGGAACTAGAGAGCATGGGTTTAAGGTGAGTGGAATGGGCTGTCCAAGGGAGCTGTAGAAGTTAGCACAGTTACAATGGGCAGGTATCTAGACAAAAAGGATTAAGGATATGGAGCAAATTCAGGCACAGGGGACTGGGCCAGAAAGCAGATCAGTCAGCATGGATTATCTGTCACCTGTCCTTCGCAGGATCCCACAAGCCACTACCATTTGGGGATCTGTTACCAGACGGGATGGGGCGTACTGAAGGACTCTCGCCGAGCTGTCGATCTCTACAAGCAGGCTGCAGCCCTGGGACATCCTGGTGCCCAGTGTGTTCTGGGCACGTTCCACCAGGAAGGAGTGGGAGGTACTGGGACATGATGGGGAGCTGAGCTGTCCAACAAGAGAAGCTCTTGCCAAGAGTAAATTCCTTTTGCCCTTTGCTTCCTGCCTCTCCGTGTTGGTGAAATTAGTGGTCCGCCCTGCCATTCCATCATAGTAGATTTACAATCCTTTTCAACCCCATTCCAGTCTTCTCCTCATAACACTTGATCCCCTCGCTATCAAGAACCTAAATAACACTGCCTTAAATATCCCCAATGACGTCCGCAGCAACGAATTCCAGATTCTCACCCCCCCCCACCCCCAAACCCAGGTAAAAAAATTTCTCCCCATCTCTATACCCAAGGGACGTTTTTGTGTTCTGAGGCTGTGCCCTCTGGTCCCAGACTCCCCCACCACAGGAAACATCCTCTCCATGTCTCCATCCAGGCCTTACAGTATTCAATAGGTTTTGATGAGATATTCCCTCATTCTTCTAAGAACAATCCCAGAACCATCAAACACTCCTCATATGATAATCCTTTCATTCAGAGATCATCCTTGTAAAACTTGTCTGGTCCTTCTCCAATGACAACACATCCTCCCGTGGATAAGGAGCCCAAACTGCTCAATACTCCAAATGCCATCTGATCAATGCTGGATAAAGCATCAACATTGCATTTTTTTTACCACTCTCAGCATTTGCCTTCCTTTCCACGGACTCTACCTGCAAGTTAACCTTTAGGGAATCTTGCACAAGGACTCCAAGTCTCTCTGCATCTCCAATTTCTGAATTTGTTCCCCACACCTTTAAACAAGCAATCTAATCTCTCTCTCCTGCTTTCTCAGGCCTCCCGCTCAACCTGTGCAAGGCTATGGAGTTGTATCAGAAGGCAGCTCAGCTGGGCAGTGAGGAGGCTGCACACAATCTGTATATCCTGATGAAGAAGCTCCAGGTCAAAGGTAAATGACCTTCAACAATTCCCTCTCAGGGTGGGGGGGGGGGGCAGCTGTGGGCTTGACATCGTGTGGCAGGGATACTGGCCCAAAAGGTCCCATCTGCACTAGTCCCATCTGCCTGGTTTGGCCCATATCCCTCTAAACCCATACCATCCATGTTTCTTAACCTGCCTCAACCACCTACTCCGGCAGCCTGTTCCATACACCCACCACCCTCTGAGTGCAAATAAAGGTTACCCCTCACATCTATATCGTCTGGTTACCAATTTCCCTAACTGGGCCAATGTGTGGGATCGGAGTTTTAATACCATTGGTGAGAGAAACAAAACCTCTAATGGCACGCTGAGAGAAGGTTTGGATTAATCTTTAGTCAGAGTTGAAAATTTGGTTAAATCATAACCGGCTCGCCTGAAGTCTCTCCTTTGCAAAAAGCTGTTGGCCAAGGTTGGCCCCAGATTCAGGCACAACAAAAATATACCCAGCAAAGTTGGCCTGCAAAACCTCCTAAATTTTACATTTAATTTTTTTTAAATTTTATCATACAGGACAGTAACAGGCCACTTCAGCCCACGAGTCCTTGCCGCCCAATTGACCTACAACCCCATACGAATGGTGGGAGGAAACCAGAGCCCTCATGGGAAACCTAAGCAGACACAGGGAGAGTAAGGTTAATTAATCACATGATGTACTTGGGCTTGAAGGGCCTGTTTACCTGTGCTGAATCCCCAAATTTTAAAAAAACTGTCAGATTGAACTAAGACTCAACAATAAACAAGGTTGTTCCAATAAAGTTACAAAACTGTGGAAGGGGATTGGAGGGTTCTCAGCAGTTCCTCAATATAATGCTCACTAGTACCCAGTTAAGAGTTTTCCCAGGGCCCCTCGGCTCCACGCTTCATCATCCAGACCAATGAAAAGTGAAACTGACTTGGCGCTAAGGCAACATTGACGGTATGTACTGTTCAGGAAACCCTAGAAAATCTAGTTGATTTACAAACCCTGAAGCAACACTCCCCCAACAGCACAACGTGATGGTGGGTATGTGGTTCGAGCTATCAGAGGAAGTGGTGGAGGCGAGGCAAGGCAAGGACAACCATGTTTCAGGCATTTAAACTGGCACATGGATAGGAAAGGTTGAACACAGGCAGATAGGGCCAGCATGAGCAAGCTGGGCCAAAGAGCCTTTTCCATGCTGTAGAACTCTGACTCTACAGGAAAGGTCAGTTAATTCAACCCAATGTGTTGCTGCAAGCGTTCTTCAGGACTTGCCAAATTCTATGCTTCATCAACACCTTCTTTCCACCATAAAGTCAGAAGTTGGGCAGTAACCAGTTTGTTTAACTGCCAAACTTCAGTAGTCAATAGCATTACCATCACAGAGACCCTCTCTGATGGCCACTGCTGCCCAGAAACTTACCTGGGCCATTTGAGAAGGTGGATGGAACGTTTGCTTTCATCAGTCGGGGCATGGAGTAAAAGAGCAAAGATTTGTAGAGTTGCAACATGACCTCTTGACCCTTGACTTCAATCCCCCTATTAATGAAGCCCAGCATCCCATAGGCCTTAACTGTCCTCAGGTGTTTACTATTCCTGCCCTGGGGAAAAAGGCACTGGCTGACCACCCTATCTATGCCTTTCACAATCTTGTAGACTTCCATTGTTTCCTCTCTCCCTTTGTCATTCCAAGGATGCTCCACATGATGTATAATCAGGGTTTCATTTTGCAGGTGGTTTCGGGCCATCCCATGGCTGCTCGCCCCTGAGGTGTGTGGCTTCCTGTCCCTGCATGCTAACAGTGCCACTCCCTCAGCAGCCTGAATGTGAGGCCAACAATGACTGCCTGCCACCGGATGCACCTGCAACCCTGCTGCCCCACTCATGGAGCACAGGCAGCCTCTACTCTTCACCGCTCACCATCGGAGATCTCTGCGTCAGCCAAAGGCCGCCAGAGGTGGTTTGTCAGCTGGATGTCCCTGTGGGACGCAGCACCTTCCTCGTCAGCATCCCCGGTGTGGGGTGATCGAGATGGACGTGGGTCCTCTGAAGCCTGTGATAAGATCTTTACGTCCTACAGGACGAATCCACCACCCCCTGGGCAGATCCAGGCAAAGTGAGGGGGTCCTCCACACATTCACCTTCCTCTTCCGACTGACGCACCTTACCACTCCCAAGGTAGGGCCAAATGTTGTGGAGGTACAGCTGTTTAACCACTCCCCACAGCTAATATCCAGGAAACACCCCGGTGAACCTCTCTGTACTCTCAACACCTCCACATCCTTCCTGCTTTGCAGAGACTGGAACTGCACACAATACTCCAGTTGTGGTCAAACTGAACTTTTATCCATCTGCAATATGACTTTTGTACTCTGTGCCCTGATTGGTGAAGACAAACATGCTATACATTGTTATACCATAAGATGCAGGAGCAGAAGTAGGCCATTTGTCCTGTTGAGTCCACTCTGCCATTCCATCATGAGCTGATCCATTTTCCCATTCTGCCCCACTACCTGACCTTTTCCCCATTTTAATGCCCTGGCTAATCAAGAACCTATCAATCTGTCTTAAATACATCCAATGACCTGGCCTCCACAACCACCTGAGGCAACAAATTCCACAGATTCACCACCCTCTGGCTGAAGAAATTCCTCTGCATTTATGTTCTAAGTGGACGCCCTTCAATCCTGAACTTGTGCCCTTCTTGTCCTAGACTCTCCCACTGTGGAAAACAACCTTTCAACATTCAAAATGTTTCAATGAGATCGCCCCTCGTTCTCCTAAATTCCAACAAGTACAGACCAAGAGCTGTACATTCCCGGAATTGTCTGAATAAACTTCTTTAACCTCTTTACCATTAACACATCTTTTTTTAAATGAGGAGCCCAAAACAACACACAATACCTTATAAGGACTCAACATAATGTATTTAGCAGAAATATTTTAAATGTCCTTAGCCGCAGGAGTGGGGCCAGAGGATTGGAGGATAGCTCATCTTCCGTTCTTTAAAAAACGCTCAAAAAGTAACCCTGGAAATTATAGGCAGTGAGCCTGACATCAGTGGTAGTTCCAAGAGATCAGATATACAAGTATTTGGCTAGCCAAGGACTGATTCAGGAAAGTTAACATGGTTTGTCATGTTCAACTAATCTGATAGTTTTTCGAGGAGGTTACCAGGAAAGTTAATGGCTGTGGCTGTTGTCTACATGGACTTTAGTAAGGCCTTTTGACAAGGTACCACATGGGAGGTTAGTCAGTAAGGTTCAGACACTAGGCATTCATGAAGTAGTGAACTAGATTCGACAATGGCTGGATGGGAGAAGCCAGGGAGTAATGGTGGATGATTGCTTCTCAGACTGGAGACCTGTGATTAGCGGTGTGCCTCAGAGATCAGTGCTGGGGCCCTTGTTGTTTGTCATTTATATCAAATGATCTGGAACCTGGATCAAAAAGTGGATCAGTAAGTTTTCAGATGACATTAAGATTAGAAGTGTTGTGGACAACGATAAAGGTTTTCAAAGCTTGCAGAGGGATCTGAACTAGCTAGAAAAATAGACTGATACATGGCAAATAGAATTTAATGCAGAAAGTGTGAGGTGTTGCATATTGGAAGGACAAAACAAGAAAGATCATGGTAATTGGTAGGGCACTGAGTACAGGTTGGACTAGTTCAGCACAAGCAAGTTGGGCCAAAGGGCCATGATCTGATAATCTGCTAGAGTCAGTGGGTCAAGCAACATCAAGGTGAGAAAAATGGTCACCATTTCAGCCTGGAACTCTTCACCAAAACTTTTCTTCTTTAAGAAGCCTTTGCACTGTTTAATTACACAGAGATATCACTATTTTATTGTAAATAGCAAAATATACATTAGCTTGAGTGATAAACAGTGTTGGAAAATAAAAATATAAAATATTGGCACTGTCAGTAATAAAATCATTAAATAGAATAGAAAAATATTTTGTATTCAACGGAGATAAGCGACTGAGCAAAGTCAAAATATTCGTCACTCTGTTGCCAGTCACATCTGGTCCAGTGTGAATGTGTCCAAAATACCACCAATCGTGGGACTGGTCCTGGCAAAGAAACCCAATGGAGTTTTGGATGCAAACCTTGATCAGTTGTTTCCCTTGGTGGGAAAATACTCCTGGTGTTGTCTGGGGAGAGACAGCGAGCCCCCGGTGATGAACCAAGCCAGGCAAGTGAAGTATCCAAATGGATGAAAGTTCACCATTGGGATGATCCGTTTTGTGTCCAGGAAACGGGACCAAACTGCTCTGGAGTTCATCCTATTCTATGGTCTAAAAAAGAGAGAGAGAGAAAGAGAAACTCATGAAGTAACAAAGGAAAGGGGCCTCATGCCCTTCATCGGGACCCAGGCCTGAATCATTGGTTACCCTTTATTTCCTGTGGCTTCCTGAGTTTCTCCAGCATGTATGTGTAGTGCTCTCAACTCCAGCATCTGCAGACTTACCTGTTTAACTCATCAGAGAGAGAATCGCCTGTAACGCCCTACTGTTCAAAGTAGTGGGCTTGGAAACTTACCCTGAGCACTGCATGGAAGGGGGTTTGAACTGGGATTAAAAATACAATGCTGGAGAAACTCAGCAGGTCAAACAGCGTACTTCATGGATGGCATGGTTGGCGCAGCAGTCATCAGGACAGGGGTTTGAATCCCACATTGTCTATAAAGGGTTTGTACATTCTCCCTGGGCTCGTTTCCTCCACTGTTCAAATGTACTGGGAGTTGTAGGCCAGTTGGGAGTAACTGGGCAGCACAGGCTCATGGGCCGAAAGGGCCAGTTGCCATGCTGTATCTCTAAATATATAGTACGCTATTTAACCTGCCGAGTTTCTCCAGCATTGTTTTTACTTCAACCACAATCTGCAGACTTTCGTGTTTTGGACTGGGGTTAAGCACAGTTTAACCAGGGCAGCAACCCTGGAGAGGTCAGTGGCACCACAAAGTTATCTTAAAATGTGTGCCTACCTTAGAAATTAGCCTTAGAAATTTTTATAAGCTCCATGTACCTATCCAAAAGTCTCTTAAAAGACCCTATAGTATCTGCCTCCACCATTACCAGCAGGCCCATTCCATACACCCACCCACCACAAAAAAGCTCACCCCAGAGAGCTCCTCTGTACCTACTCCCCAGCATCTCAAACCCATGTCCTCTTGTGGCAACCATTTCAGCCCTGGAACAGCCTCTGACTATCCACATGATCAACACCTTATACACCTCTAATCATCCATCACTCCAAGGAGAAAAGCCTGAGTTCACTCAACCTGTTTTCATAAGGCATGCTCCCTAATCCAGGCAACGTCCTTGTCAATCTCCTCTGCCCCTTTTCTATGGCTTCCACATTCTTCCATTAGTGAGGTGACCAGAACTGCACAGACCCAAATGGGGTCTGACCTGGGTTCTATAGAGCTGTAATATTCTCTCTCAGCTCCTAAATTCAATTCCATGATTAACGAAGGCCAATACACCATATGCCTTCTTAACCACAGAGTCAACCTGCGCAGCTGCTTTGAGTGGCCTATGGATTCAGACCCCAAGATCCTTCTGATCCTCCACGCTGCCAAGTCTTACCATTATATTTTACCTACCTAAATGAACCACTTCTCAGCCCAGTTTTGCATCTCATCAATGTCTCGCTGTAACCTCTAACAGCCCCTCCATGCTATTCACAACACCCCCAACGTTTGTGTCATTAGCCAACTTACTAACCCATCCCTCCTCTTCATTCTGAGGAACACCACTGGTCACCATCCTCCATGCAGAATATGACCTGTCTACAACCACTTTTTGCCTTCTGTGCGCAGCCAGTTCTGGATCCACACAGCAATGTCCCCTTGGACCCCCTGCCTCCTTACTTTCTCAATAAGCCTTGCATGGGGAACCTTATCAAATGCCTCAAGGAAATCCATCTACACTACATCTACCGCTCTTCCTTCATCAATGTGTTCAGTTACATCCCCAATTAAGACACGACCTGCCCTTGACCAAGCCATGAACATTAAATTCTTCTTTGGGTCCATGGATTCCCTCAAGGTTACCGCACAAGGAGGAGTCACGTAATGGAGTAGTGGCTGGTCGGGAAAACCAGCCCTCCAGGAAAATAGGAAAAAAGTTAGGAAAAAGCAAAGCGTAACAAAAATACAGGTGAAACAACATAAAAATAGTGGCCCTGAAGGAGGGTGAAGGCACAGACATGAAGGAATTTATAAAAGGATGGATCCCGAAGATCCTGGGAATGTCAGAAATGCAGGAAGAAATGGAAATAGAAAGGGCACACAGAGTATTAACTCCGAAACCACAAACACATCAAAAACCAACATCCATCTTAGTAAAATTTTTGAGATACACGACAAGAGAAAATATACTGGAACGGCCAAGGAATAAAATTAGAGAAGATAATAAACCATTGGAATACAAGGGTCAAAAAATATTTTTTTACCCAGTCATAATTTTGAACTCTTAAAGAGGAGGAAGGAATTTAATACAGCGAAATCAACTTTATGGAAAAAAGGTTACAAACTCATATTAAGACATCCAGCCGTGCTTAAAATATTTATACCCGGGGAGCAAAACAAACTGTTCTCAGATCCAGAGAAAGTGCAAGAATTCACAGAACGTTTGCAGGACAGAAGAGATGAACAGATGTAACAAGAATGAAGAATGACAATAAAGTATATATAAAGATGTAAAAACAATGTATATGTAAAGAACTAAAGAGGGAAAAGAGAAGGGAAGGAAGAGAGTAAGGGTGAAAAAAAGAGCTTTGTGATGTGTTTTTTTTTAAAAAGTGTTTTCTGGAGAGGGCTGGATGGAGGGGGAATAACCGTCACTCCAAAATCAGTTGACAATGTGAACAAGATCTCAATCCAAATGAAAAGAGGAGTTGTAGTTGCCCGGCAAGGGGCATGGGGCAACTCAGAGAGGGGAGCAACTTTTGGGGTTAAGGTATTAAAGTGGATGTGGGAACAGCAGGAGTACTTTATGTCTTAAATGTGTGGTCATAAATTAAGTGTAATAAGAGAAAACTAGGAGATGAAAATGGGGAAAAGGGGGATGGAGGTGGTGAAGAGGTGGAAAAGAGGTGTATGCAAGATACAAGATGGCCATATTGAACTATATGACTATAAACATTAATGGAATACATAACCAAATTAAACGGAAGAGGCTACTAATTTATTGAAGAAGGAAAAAATAGATATAGCATTTGTGCAGGAAACGCATCTAACTGAAGCGGAACATAAACTAAAGAGAGACTGGGTAGGACACGTAACGGCAGCATCCTATAATTCAAAAGCTAGAGGTGTAGCCATACTAGTTAACAAAAATATACCAATCAAAATAGAGGAGGAAATAATAGATCCGGCAGGGAGGTATGCAATGATAAAGTGTCAGATATACTCAGAGTATTGGAATTTGCTCAATATACATGCACCTCACGAGGAGGATCAAAAGTTTATGCAGGATATTTTTTTGAAGATTGCAGAAACACAAGGAAATATATTGATAGGAGGGGATTTTTAACCTTAATTTGGACCCAATGTTAGATAAAACTGGACAAAAGACAAGTAAAAAGAATAAAGTAGCCAAATTTATGGTTAAATCAATGCAGGAAATGAAACTTATGGATATATGGAGGAGGCAACACCCAAGAGAGAAGGAATTTTCATATTATTCGAGTAGGCACAAAACTTACTCAAGGATTGATATGTTTTTGTTGTCAGCCCATATTCAAGGGAGAGTTAGGAAAATGGAGTATAAAGCTAGACTATTATCAGATCATTCACCCCTATTATTAGCAATAGAACTGGAGGACATCCCACCAAGAACATATAGATGGAGATTAAACTCCATGCTACTTAAAAGACAGGAATTTAGGGAGTTAATTGAGCACCAAATTAAAACATATTTTGAAATAAACAGGATCAGTGAAAGACAAATTTATATTATGGGAATGAATGAAAGCCTTCATTAGAGGGTAAATAATAAGGTATGTGACTAAGATGAAAAAGGATTACAATCGGGAAATAGAGCACTTGGAAAGGGAGATAGTAAGTACAGAAAAGGAATTATGAATTAATTAGGAAATAAAAAGGGATGATATATCGAAAAGGAGAGAATATGCGGACAAAAAAATTAAATACGAAACATTATAAACATACAAGGTGGAGAAGAACATAATGAAAACAAAGCAAAAGTATTAGGAACTGGGAGAAAAAAAAACACAAAATATTAGCCTGGCAACTTAGAACAAGCTAAAAGAACGATACTGGCATCAAGGAAAAAGAACAAACAAATTACATATAATCCAATAGAGATTAATGAAAATTTTAAGGAATTTTATGAACATTGTATCAAACTGAGAACGAGGGGAAAAATGATAAGGAATTTTTAGATAAAATTGAACTGCCAAAATTGCAAGAAGATGATCAAAACAAACTAATAAAACCATTTGAAATATATTAAAAAAGCTGATGAACAATAAAACACCAGGAGAGGATGGATTTCCAATAGAATTTTATAGAGTTATTAATAGAGTTATTAATTCCTCCTCCTGGAAGTAATAAACCAGATATAAGAAACACAAAACTTGCCAGAGTTATATAAGACAGCAATAATTACAGTACCAAAGACGGGGAAGGATCCATTAACACCAGCATCATATAGACCAATATGTCCACTTAACTCAGACTATAAGATAATAGCGAAATTATTAGTAAACAGATTGGCCGATTGTGTACCTAAAATAGTAAAACAAGATCAAACTGGATTTATTAAGAAAAGACAAACAGCGGACAATGTCTGTAAACTTATTAATCTAATCCACGCAGCTCAAGAAAATAAGAAACCAACAGTGGCTGTTGCTTGAGACGCAGAAAAGGCCTTTGACAGAGTAGAGTGGAATTACTTATTTAAAGTATTACAAAAGTTCAATCTACCAGAAAAATATATAAATTGGATTAAAGCATTGTATAATGGACCTTTGGCGAAGGTATCAGTAAATGAATATGTATTGAGTCACTTTAAATTAAGTAGGTCAACTAGACAGGGATGTACACTATCTCCCTCATTGTTCGCCTTAGCAATAGAACCATTGGCAGAACTGATAAGAATAGAAAATAAAATAAAGGGGATAAAATAAAGGAGAAAGAGTATAAAATCAATTTATTTGCAGATTACATCATAGTATACCTAACAGAACCAGAAATATCAATAAAAGAACTACATAAGAAATTGAAGGAGTAGAATAGACCTATTTTTGTTATCAGCTAGTATGCAGGATAGAGTAAGAAAAACAGAATATAAAGTGAGAATGCTATCGGACCATTCACCCTTAATATTGACAGTAAAGCTAGAGGACATCCCTCCAAGAATGTATAGATGGAGATTAAACCCCATGCAACTTAAAAGACAGGATTTTAGAGAATTTATTGAAAAACAATTAAAAATGTATTTTGAAGTAAATACGGAATCAGTGGAAGATAAGTTTATACTATGGGACGCAATGAAAGCATTTATTAGAGGGCAAATAATAAGTTATGTAACCAAGATGAAGAAGGACTATAATCAGGAAACAGAGCAGTTGGAAAGGGAAATAGTAAACATAGAAAAAAAATTAGCAATGAAGGAAGATACAACTAAAAGAAGAGAATTGGAGGATAAAAAAATAAAATATGAAACATTACAAACATATAAGGTAGAGAAGAATATAATGAAGACAAAACAGAAATATTATGAACTAGGTGAAAAAACGCACAAAATCCTAGCATGGCAGCTTAAGACAGAACAAGCTAAGAAAATGGTATTGGCATCAAGGAAAAAAGACAAACAAATTACATATAATCCAAAAGAAATTAAGGAAAACTTTAGAGAATTCTATGAACAATTATACCGAACTGAAAACGAAGGGAAAGAAGGGAAAATAGATGAATTTTTGACTAAAATTGAACTACCAAAACTACAAATAGAGGAACAAAATAAATTAACAGAACCATTTGGAACAGTAGAAATACAAGTGATAATAAAAAAATTACCAAATAATAAGACACCAGGAGAGGATGGATTTCCAATAGAATTCTACAAAACATTTAAAGACTTATTAATACCGCCCCTCCTGGATGTAATCAACCAGATTGATGAGACACAAAACTTACCAGATTCATGTAAAACAGCAATAATTACAGTAATACTAAAACAAGGGAAAGATCCACTCTCACCAGCGTCATATAGACCAATATCTTTGCTAAACACAGATTATAAGATAATAGCTAAACTATTAGCAAACAGATTAGCAGAACAGGTACCGAAAATGGTAAATTTAGACCAAACTGGATTTATCAAAAAAAGACGCACAACAGACAATATTTGTAAATTTATTAACTTAATTCATGCAGTAGAAGGAAATAAAGCACCTACAGTAGCAGTTGCTTTAGACGCAGAGAAGGCCTTCGACAGAGTAGAATGGAATTATTTGTTCAAAGTATTGCAAAAATTCAGTTTACCGGAGAAGTATATTAATTGGATTAAAGCATTATATAAGGGACCGTTAGCAAAAGTGACAGTAAATGGACATGTATCAAAGCAATTTAACTTAAGCAGGTCAACGCGGCAGGGATGCCCATTATCACCTTTATTGTTTGCGCTAGCTATAGAACCACTAGCAGAATTGATAAGAATAGATAATAATATAAAAGGAATAAAAATAAAAGACAGGGAATATAAAATCAGTCTATTTGCGGATGATGTTATAGTGTACTTAACAGAACCAGAACTATCAATAAAAGAATTATATAGGAAATTGAAGGAATATGGAGAAGTGTCGGGTTACAAGATAAACGTAAATAAAAGTGAAGCAATGCCTATGAATAATGCGGATTTCTCAAAATTTAAGAAGGAACCTCCATTTAGATGGCAAATGCAGGCAATAAGATACCTAGGTGTACAAATAAACAAAAATCTAGGCCAATTATATAAACTCAATTACAATCCACTAATGAAAAAATTACAGGACGATTTAGAGCATTGGAAAGATCTACCACTAACACTGATAGGAAGGATAAACTGTATTAAAATGAACATTTTTCCAAGGATATTATACTTATTTCAGGCATTCCCAATACAACTGACAGAAAAATTCTTCAAAGAGTTAAAGAAAATAATAAGGAAATTTTTATGAAGAGAGGGGAAACCGAGGATAGCACTAGATAAATTAACAGAATGGTATAAACAAGGAGGCTTACAATTGCCAAACTTCAAAAATTATTATAGAGCCGCACAATTAAGATACCTATCAGATTTTTATCAAACAAGGGAAAAACCAGACTGGACGAGATTAGAATTAGATAAAATAGGGGAAAAGATACCTGAACACATATTATATAAATGGGATGAAAAATTGGTACAACATAGAACTTCTCCAGTACTACATCATCTCCTCAATATTTGGAAGAAGATTCATGTAGAAAGAAATAAAACAAATTATCAATTACCAAAACTAATATTGACGCAAAATAAGCTACTCCCTTTTACAATAGATAACCTTTCCTTTAGAGAATGGGGAAAAAAAAGGGATTAAAAGAATAGAAAATTGTTTTTCAGGAAGTAGATTCTTATCCTTTGAACAAATGAGAGATAAGTACAATATAACTGGAGATACAGCGCTGGCATATTACCAACTGAGATCCTACTTGAAGGATAAATTAGGAAGCAATTTGAGTTTACCAGAGGGAAGTAACCTTGAATATGTGATTACAGATACAATGTTAATCAAAAGATTTATAACAAATATGTATATTAAACTGCAAGAAAAGGAGAATGAGGAAACAAATGGTAAAACTAAACAAAAATGGGAACAAGATTTAAATATAAAGATAAAAAAGGAAACATGGGAGAAATTATGTTCTGGAACGATGAGAAATACAATAAATACGAGGCTACGTATGATACAATATAATTGGTTACACAGACTATACATTACACCGCAAAAGTTAAATAAATGGGACCCAACAGTATCTGATAGATGTTTTCGATGTAAAAAAGAAATGGGAACAACAATTCATGCAATCTGGACATGTGAGAGAGTAGAAAAATTTTGGGATGATCTCAATCAGATATTAAATAAAATAACAGAAAACAATATACCAAAGAATCCAGAGATCTTTCTCCTAAGTAACATAAAAAACAAAGAATTTGGAATTGATTTGGAGGATGCACAAAAAAGATTTGTTAAGATAGCCCTAGCCGTAGCAAAAAAATGTATTATGTCAACCTGGAAATTGGAAGATAATTTGAAAATACAACAGTGGTATATAGAAATGAATAAATGTATTCCATTAGAAAAAATAACATATAGTTTAAGAAATAATACTGAAATATTCGAACAAATATGGGAGCCTTACATTAAATACAATAGCGAAAACCTACCGGGGACAAACATTACCTAAGTTGATGGAAGGAGAAGGAAAGAAAAGAATGGACTCAGTAGAATTTCTGGTGTATTTTTGTTGAATGACAACATTGTCTGACTGGTTTAATGCAACCTAGATTGTATACCTAAAATGGATGAGGGGGGGGGGGGGGGTGGGGGGGGTGGCCTGGGAGGAGGGAGGGGGGTGGGGGGGAGAAAAAGTCACTGTATATGTGTGAAAAGAAAAAGTGTATATCATGGCTAATGTGATTTATGGTGTGAAAAATAAAAAATTTAAAAAAAAAGAAATTGAAGGAGTGTGGAGAAATATCGGGGTACAAGATCAACGCAAATAAAGGTGAAGCGATGCCAATGAGTAATGCGGACTGTACAGAATTTTAAAAAGAATCACCATTTAAATGGCAAACACAAGCAATCTGATACCAAGGGATCAAGTTAGATAATAAGTTAAGCCACTTGTACAAACTAAATTATTAGCCACTAATAAAGAAATTGCAGGAAGACTCAGAACATTGGAAAGAAATACCGCTAACGTTGATAGGGTGGGTAAACTGCATTAAAATGAACGTGTTCCCAAGGATACAATACTTATTTCAAACATTACCAATTCCCCTAACAGAAAACTTCTTGAAGGAACTAAGAGAATAATAAGGAAATTCTTGTGGAAAGGGAGGAATCCAAGGGTAGCGTTAGATAAATTCGCAGAGAGGAATAAAGGTGGTTTACAGTTACCAAATTTTAGAAATTATTATAGAGCAGCACAATTAAGGTATTTATCAAATTTTTACCAGACTGGACTAAGATAATAACTAGATAAAATAGGGGAAAAGGTACCAAAACGTATACTTTATAAGTGGGATGAAAAGCTGGTGCAATACAAAAACTCACCAGTACTGCATCATTTATTTAATACATGGAAGAAGATCCACTTAGAAAGGAAAAAAAAACGAATGATCAAATACCAAAATAACTATTGAGGCAAAATTCGCTAATCCCTTTTACAATAGACAACCTTTCTTTTAGAGAATGGGAGAGAAAAGGAATCAGAAGAATAGAAAATTGTTTTTTGGGAAATAATTTATTAACATTTGAACAGTTGAAGTATAAATATGGAATAACTCATGGTACAATGTTTGCAGATCATCAATTGAAAGCTTATTTAAAGGATAAATTGGGAAATAGCTTGAGATTACCTGAAGGAAGCAGCTTTGAATATGTGATTACAGACACAATGATAATCAAAAGATTTATAACCAAGGAAAATGAAATAAATTATTAACCTAAACAGAAATGGGAAAAAGATCTAATCATAAAGATAAAAAATGAAGTATGGGAAAAGTTAAGTTCTGGAACTATGAAGAATACAATAAACACAAGGTTACGCATGATACAGTATAATTGGTTACAGCGGGTATATATTAGTCCTCAAAAATTAAAAAAATGGGATTCAACATTATCGGATAGATGTTTTCGTTGTAAAAAGGAAATGGGAACAACATTACATGCAACTTGGGCATGTTCGAAAGTAAATAAGTTTTGGGAAGAATTAAATCAGATACTAAATAAAATTACAAAAAATAACATACCAAAAAAAACCAGAGATATTTCTTTTAAGTAACATAAGAAGTAGGGAATTAGGCCTCAAATTGGATAAAGTGCAAAAAAAATTCATTACGATCACTTAGCGATAGCAAAAAAATGTATAATGTCAACTTGGAAAATGGAAGACAGCAATGGTACATGGAAATGAATAAATGTATTCCATTGGAAAAAATAACATATAATTTAAAAAATAAAGTCACAATGTTTGAACAAATTTGGGAGCCGTAATGGAACATATCAGAGAGAGCTTGCCTACAACCTCCATCCCCAAAAATGAGAGTGAAAATGATGAGGACAAAACGACTAGATTCAGTGTGTAATAAATAGATGACGCATTTTTCTTGTTTATTTTCCTTTGTGTGAAGATAATGTTTTATGGTTGTATATTGTGAATATTTATGGGTTTTGGAGGGGGGTGGGTAGAGGGGAGGGAGGGAAAGGGGGGGGAAAAAAAGGAGAGAAAAGACCACTGTAAATTTAATGAGATACGTTTGTACATATTTTGGTTGGTATGGTTCAGTGTGAAAAATAAAAATTATATATATAAAAAAAGGTTACCATGCAAGTAGATGGAAAGCCAAGTGGTGTGCTGGGCTTCATTAGTCAGGGGATTGAGATCAATAGCTGTGAGGTAAGGTTGCAGCTCTATAAAACTCTGGTTAGACCACACCTGGAGTATTGTGTTCAGTTACATTGTCTAATAAGTATTTAGAAGCTTTAGAGAGGATGTAGTGAAGATTTACCAGGATGATGCCTGGATTGGAGAAGATGTTATATGAAGCAAAATTGACAGAGCTGAGGTTTTTCTCTTGAAAGGATGAGAGGTAATTTAAGAGGTCTGCAAGGTTGAGGGGCTTAGCTAGGGTAGAAAGACAAGGTGAAGGAAAAAAATTCAGGGAAGGTGTCAGGGGTTAGGTTTTTACCCAGAGTTGTGAGTCTCTGGAAGAATTGCTGGGTTTGGTGGAAAAGGCTAGTACAATAGTCATTTACAAGACTATTACAATGTACAAAAAATAGAGGGTTATGGGTGTGATGGAGGGAAGGGTTGGATTGATGATAACTAGGTTTATTTACCATATAAACACGTGTAATAGTCAAATCTTGTTGACCGAAGTTTGACTTACATGCATACTACTTTTGACCACAGCAAGTACCTGTGTCACTGGGGCATCAGAAGCTCAGATGGACAGAAGGCTGACCAGGACTGTGTGGTAAGCCTGCATTTGGAGCTTCGGGAGCTCTGATGGGCGGGGCACCCTGGGCCTAGGTGAGAATCCATGGTCGGGAGCTCAGATGGGTGGGTGGTCCAGATGAGAGTCCCCGGACAGGGAAGATTCCGTGGTCAAGCACTGACCATTACACACCTATATACGGTAGACCAACATGACATCATGGCCTGAAGGACCTGTACTGTGCTGTTCTAAAATATTTGCATCAAGGGTGAAGTTAAACGTGCATGTGTCAGTGGAAAAGGATCTGCTCCTGACACACTGGACACTGTTTTTGTGCAACTCCTGGTGAGTCACCGGCACGCACACATCCGTTCTGACAGGGACCCACTCCCTCACTGGTCAGAGGATGCACCTGGCCTGCAGCAGTGACACATCCCAGACCCACGTCATCACACTTGTGTATTCGCTGGGAAGCTCCGAACCAGTTCAATTAACTCCACAGCTGAACAATAGATTTTTTTAAAGTCACTTCATACCGACAGCAGGTACTGCCTCAGCCCCAGATTCAATTGGGCACTGTTTTTTTAATGTGTTTGCACATTCTCCCTGTGACCCAATTTCCTCCCACATCCCAAAGCCATGCAGGTTGGTGGGTTAATTGGCCACTGTAAATCCCTCACCCCAGTCCCCAGAGTGTGAGAGATGGGGAATTATTGGGAATGTGGGGGAGTGAGATTAGTGTTAGTGGGCCAGTGTGGAGAGAGGGCCAAAGAGCCTGTTTTCTTGCTGTATGACTAACCAACAGCCCCATACTGATTCCAAGTCATATCCCTTCCTACAGTTTCCTCATTTCCATCCCTCTACAACAAGAACTGCACCTTTCTCTCCCAATCTTCAGTTACAGTCATGCAGTGTAGAAACAGCCCCTGCTAACCTCCCCTACTGATCCCATTTACAGGGATATGGAAGAGGTGAGGGAATCGCACTACTGACCAGGGAGTTGTCACTGGGCATCCTGGAAGGCAACATGGGGAGAGCTAGGAATGTGCAAACACTATGTTAGGTTTATACTCTAGGCTTCACAATGACCTGAGGGAGATAATTGTAGACAAGCCACAGAAAGGTGTAAAACACGTCTGCAGACTTCCAGCTAACATAGAACAGTACAAGCCCACAATATTGTTCCAACCAATAATACAGTTAAACTACTCAACAATCCAACTTTTTCCTCCCTCACACCCATAACCCTATATTTTTCTTACATCCGAATCTTTTAAATATTCCTATTGCATCAGCTTCACCACCACCCCGGCAAAGCATTCCAGGCACCCATCACTCTCTGGGCAAAAAAAATTACCCTTGACATCTTCCTTAAACCCAAGCTTCTCAACTTTTTTTTCATTTACATACCACCTTAAGTAATCCCTTACCACTTACCACAGAGCATCTATGGCATCAGCGCCTTTGGAAGACTACACAAAAGAGTCTGGAAAAACAACCAACTGAAAAACCTCACAAAGATAAGCGTATACAGAGCCGTTGTCATACCCACACTCCTGTTTGGCTCCGAATCATGGGTCCTCTACCGGCATCACCTACGGCTCCTAGAATGCTTCCACCAACGTTGTCTCCGCTCCATCCTCAACATCCATTGGAGCGCTTTCATCCCTAACGTCGAAGTACTCGAGATGGCAGAGGTCGACAGCATCGAGTCCACGCTGCTGAAGATCCAGCTGCGCTGGATGGGTCACGTCTCCAGAATGGAGGACCATCGCCTTCCCAAGATCGTGTTATATGGCGAGCTCTCCACTGGCCACCGTGACAGAGGTGCACCAAAGAAAAGGTACAAGGACTGCCTAAAGAAATCTCTTGGTGCCTGCCACATTGACCACCGCCAGTGGGCTGATATCGCCTCAAACCATGCATCTTGGCGCCTCACAGTTTGGCGGGCAGCAACCTCCTTTGAAGAAGACCGCAGAGCCCACCTCACTGACAAAAGGCAAAGGAGGAAAAACCCAACACCCAACCCCAACCAACCAATTTTCCCCTGCAGCCGCTGCAACCGTGTCTGCCTGTCCCGCATCGGACTTGTCAGCCACAAACGAGCCTGCAGCTGACGTGGACTTTTACCCCCTCCATAAATCTTCGTCCGCGAAGCCAAGCCAAAAGAAAGAAAGAAAGAAAAGAAAAGTTAAGGTAGTATATGAGTGGGAAAAAAACAAAGGTTGAGAACCACCGCCTTAAACAGGCATTCTCTGGGATTGGCCACTGCTAATTTCACCTGCCAGTAGAAACAACTTTCCTGTCTCTACCTTTTATTTATACCTCTTGTACATTTTGTTTATACAAAAGTAGGGCAGTTTAAAACAAGAGGGGAAAGATTTAAAGGAGAAATTTTCAGAGGGCAATGAGTGTGTGGGACATGCAGCCTGAGGTGGAGGTGGGAACAATTGTGTATAAAAGACATTTAGACCATTATCAAGGATAGAAAAGGTATGGAGAGAAATGCACTAGCTCTGCTCAACACCTTAGTTGGCATGGACAAGGCCATAGAAGATTAGCAAAATTGGACCATTCAGCCTATCAAGTCTGCTCCCCCATTCAAATCATGGCTGTTTTCACCTTTCAACCCCATTCTCCTGCCTTCTCTGCATAACCTTTTATTAATCAAGATCCTATTTACTTCAAATCTACCCAATGACTTGGCCTTCCCCACTCCGGCTGAAGAAACCTCAACTCTGTCCTAAAGGGACATCCATTCATATGGTGCTAGTCTCTCCCTGTTGGGCTGAAGAGCCTGCTTCTGTGCTTTGGTTCTACAACAGTGTTGGGCAAGGGATTCGGGAGGCTGGGGATGGGAGGGGTGTGGTGGGCTGTGTTACTCACCATTTGTCCAGCTGTTGTGGGGGCTGTAATCCTGTGCTCTGCTCCGGAGTTTCCAGCAGGCTTGGGAGAAACCTGCCCCCAGTCGTGCCCACCTCCCCCTCACACAGGACACTCCATCGGGCGGAGAGTTTTCCGAGGAGCTGGGTTTCAGGCTGACCAAAGGCCTCGGCTTTCTGCACCAACAGATTCTGGAAGAGGGCACTCATCTCATTCAGGAGCGAACCTCTGGCTGACGGTTCCTCAGACCCTTGGGAGCCGCCTTTGCCAAAAGTGGAGAAGGTGGTCTTCTCTGTATTCTCAGTGGTCTCCACTACCTCTGATTCATCAGAAGACCTAGGGTTGAACATGTTCTCCCTGTAGTCACAGCACAGCGGTGAGGGCAGTGACCAGCACAACTCCTCGAGCCTCAGCTGCTCCCTTTCACTCTCTCTGGGTCCTGTTCCTGGAATAGCAAGAGGACATGATCAACAGCCACTCACCCCACTCTGTACGTCCAACTACAAACCAGCAAGACGTTGGCCTTGTCCACCTCCGGGGCCACAATGGAGCTCCATTACCCGCCAGTCACACATCACTGTCAGGACTCCCCAAATCCATTTCAGGAGGGCGATGGGGACCAGCCAAACAATGGCTGTCTGTGTGAGGGAGCTGGGAGATCTGGGGCAGCTGACCACTCCCTAAATCTTCCATTTCATAATTACACTGACCCTTCAGCCACTGAATCCACACTGACCATTAACCATTGATCCCATTTTTTCAGATTTATTGTCAGAGTACATACACATCACATACAACCCTGATCTTTTTCCTGCAGATGAGGCAGAATTACCACTTAATGGTAATGCAAAAAAAAACTACACACAAACAAATAAAAAATGTAAACAAACTGACTGCAGTACAGAGATTAAAAAAAAAGTGCACAGGTAAGAGTCCTTAAACGAGTCCCCGATTGAGTTTGCTGTTGAGGAGTCTGATGGTGGAGGGGTAGCAGCTGTTCCTGAACCTGGTGGTTTACAAGGTCATAAAAAACCTCCGCAAACTCCCACCCATCCCTTACCCACACAGTGGGGACCCCCTGCTCGGCCAAGGTGGCCCAATCATGGGGCTAGGAGACAGGCTGTTCACAGTTCCACTGACTGCCTGCCCCTCTCCATGCCTGGAGAAGGGGTGGCATGGGTTTGTGTGCCGGAAGGGCCTGTTACTGGATCCCAAAATTAAGAGCTCCCCCAGTTCCGACCTGTTGCACTCTGTCCCAGTCTCACGCGCCGCCCCTGTACACCGGCTCCTCTTCCTCTGTTACACAGAGAAGGATGGCTCTCACCTTTTGGAGCGGTCCAGCTGCTCCTGGCCAGCAGGTCATTCAGTCCCTCCTCCAGCAGCTGCTCAATGGGAGAGATCTGGCCTGTGTCACTGTCACTGTCTCCCTCCTCACTCTCCCCTTGCCCACTGTCCTTCAGACTCTCTCGGTCTGCCTCAGGTACTGTGGTCCTAGAAAATGCAAAAGAAACAGCTTGAGAATGGACAAATGCATGGCAAGTTGAAGATTTCACAGAACTAAAGGTTTGGGAGGAGGGAGGGAGAGAGAGTAAGAGAGAGAGAGAGAGAGAGAGAGAGAGAGAGAAAAAGGCTCTACTGTTTCCTTGGGCAGAGAATTCTGCAGATTCAGTACTCTATGAGGAAAGCAGTTCCTCCTCATCTCCATCTTCTTTCTTGAGGCTATGTTCTAGTCTCACCTCCCAGAGGAAACAACCTTCCTGCTTCTATCTGTTCCTTTCATAATTTTACATGCCCATACAAGATTCCCTCCTCGTCCTAAACTCCATTTTTAAATCAAAAATAGACTTTATTCACAATAAATTATTTACAAAAGGAAAAACATTCAAAGTCTCTTCCCACCCTTAGTTTTGTATCTATACATTCCCATCACTCTACATTAATTTCTAGTTACTGTGGCATCTTGTTGTTACACCGCCCTTCTGTTGTTTGAGGGACTTCCCCTCAGTCTCAGCCCCTAAGTACCTAGTGACAGAAGGACTAGCTTCAGGCAACTGAATCTCTCATCATCACCCAAACCCCTCTGCACCACCTCCAAAGCCAGTCTGTCCTTTCTCCAGTGAGGAAACTAGACGCAGTTCTCCAGTTGCAGCCTCACCAGTCCCCTGTACAGTTGCAGTTTCCTTGCTCTTAAATCCAACATTTCCCCCCCCCCCCACCCATACCAATGAAGACCACCATCCCATTGGCCTCTTGACTTGTCTCAAGTATATGAATCTGCTCTGACCCTCCCCTGTTCCAAGGAAAACATACCTGTTCTTTAAATATTTATTTCCCCGAAAATTTGGTCTGGCTTGGAACTGTCCCTGGTGCAGTAGTGAGAGCAACTGGGAGATCTGCTGTAACAGAGGAAGGAAAACACATGTCAGGCTTTGTCAGGCCTTAAACATTAACTTTGTTCCTCTCTCTATTGATGCTGCCTGACTGGTTGACTACTTCCACCATTTCCTGGTCTCATGTCATAGTATCTGCCCCTTTGGGTGGAGAAAAGAGCAGAGAAAGGCTTCCAGGTTTCTGCTCCACCTCCTGGGTGGGGTTCATCCCTTTCCAGCCCAGCTCGGTCCTGCCTCCTTATTCTGGACAACTCCTTCCCCCCCTCCATGAAGAAAGAGTTCTTTTCTCTCTCTCCAATATTGATAATCCTAACCATCAAATATTCAGACAGGTGTATGGGCAAGCAGGGCTGAGGAGAGCAGCCAAATGCAGGCAAAGGAGACCAGCCCAGAGTGCCAACTTGGTCAGCACAGAGAGTTGGGCCAAAGGGTTTGTTCTGTGCTATATGACCCAAATCCATTATACTGAATGCCCCAAGACCTGAAACGCCAAAGCAGAGGTTAGACTGGCGTGCAATTGGTGCCAAGCATGGACAGGATGGGCCAAACTGCCATGAGGTGATGCCCTGACTGTTTGCAGTCGGCTTTGCCTCTGTCTCTCTCGCCCCCCACCTTTGCCCACCCCTAACCTCCACACCACTCTTCCCCTCTCTTCCCTTTTCTCTCCCAACTCCCTCTCACCCACCCTTCCACCCCACCCCCCTTCTCACACCTCTCCCCCCACCCTCCCCCCACTCCTCAGTCACCCTCCCTCCTCTCCCCACCTCCTCCATCCAGTGCCTCCCCTCACCTGGACTTGCGGGGTGCCGGCAGCCAACTCCAGCGAGGGGTCGGGACAACCGGCCAGGGACATGCGCACCAGCTCCCGCAGCAGACAGCGGTGCCGGCACTCTGGCTCCTGGGGCGCCGGCGCGCCTGCGTGGAGCGGCGGCCGCAGCAGCGCGATGTCGGCCTTGACGATGCGGCGCTGCGGCCGGCGGGGCCGCGGCGGGTAGCTGCTCTCGGCCTGCCGGCAATTGTAGGATGCGCCGCCCCCGCCCCGCGGCCGTTTCCCGCGGAGGCACCGGAGGAGCAGCAGAACGGGCAGCGCGACGCCGCAGACGGCGGCCAGGCCAAGGCCGACACCGATTCCCAGGGGCGGGCTGAGGCGACGGCCGGCTTCCGGCGGGCGGTCCATGACGTCACCGGCGTCCGGGCGCATGCGTGCAGTGGCGCGGACCACCACGTCGCGCGCCCACTCGCCGCCCACGATCCGGTCGGTCACGTGCCCGTTGGCGTCCGCGACCCGGTCGGTCACCCGCACGGTGAGGCGGCGGACCTCGCGCGCGCCCCCGCGGCGGGCGGGCGCGCTCACCAGCCGCAGCTCGTACTCGTGGCGCCGCTCCCGGTGCAGCCGGGCCGTGGTGACCAGCCACAGGCGGCCGTCCGCCGTCTCCCGCAGACCGAAGCCGCGGCCCCGCTCCGGCTCCAGCCGGCACTCGACGCCCGGGGCCCCCGGCTGCACTCGGGCCACGGCCGCGCCCAGCGACACCCCGGCGGGGACCAGCAGCAGCTCGGGCCGCTCCAGGACTGCCGGCACTGCGGAGGAGACAGAGGAGGGGGTCAGTGACAGCCGCGTCCCCGTAGCGCCCGCACCGTCCCCCCACTCACCGCCCGCGTCCCCGTAGCGCCCGCACCGTCCCCCCACTCACCGCCCGCGTCCCCGTAGCGCCCGCACCGTCCCCCCACTCACCGCCCGCGTCCCCGTAGCGCCCGCACCGTCCCCCACTCACTGCCCGCGTCCCCGTAGCGCCCACAATGCCCCATCTATTATCCCAGACCACACAGCTGATGGCACAGACCACCATCGCCCCTCTGACTCACCCACCCTTTTGTTGTCCTCTCGTTCAACTTCCTCCCCTCCCCTCCATCGCCCTCTCGCCTTTCCCCTCCATCTGCATCCCCTCCCCTCTGTTGTGGACAGACCTCACCCCTCCATTGACTCCATCACACATATCCCTCTCCATCTCCAACTCCCTTGAATCAGCAGCTGATCTATTAAAGGTCTCAGTCCACCCCCTCCTGTCAGGTTAGTACTTTATTTGGAGGAGCATAGAAGAATTGGGGGGAGGGGGGGGGAAGAGGCGTGTGGTATTTCATAGATCTATACAAAATTATGAGGGGTATAAATAAATACAAGCAGAATTTTTCCACAGAGGTTGGGTGAGACAAGAACTAGAGGTCATGGGTTAAGGGTGAGTGGTTTAAAGGGAACATTAAAGGGAATTTCTTCACAGAGAGTGTTGGGAGCATGGAATGACACAAGCTGAGAGATGAAGTGGTTGTGGCTCAATTTTGATATTTAATTAAAATTTAGACAAGTATATGGACGGAAGGTGTCTGGAGGGGTATGTCAGTGAGACTTGGCAGAATAATAGCTCAGAACAGACTAGATAAGCCAAAGAGCCGGTTTTCTTTTCTATAGAAGAAGATTTACGAGTGGGAGATCATGCAGTACCAGATTCAAGAACAATCTCCCGCTATTATCAGACTTCTGAGTGAACCCCACACCAGTAACACTTTGTCGCCTTTCCTCCATCCCAACCGATCTCTCCCTGTCACCGTACAAGTAGGGCGCAATACAAATGTACAATGTATGAGATGTCTTAACTGGTCTGCTTGTGAAACGACCTCTAGGTCTATGTGAAAATAAACTTGAACCTAGTGGGTAGCCCCTCTGCCGCACAGCTCGAGAGACCAAAGTTTGACCCCCACCTGCATTGTCTGCATGGACAATGTACATTCTCCCTGTGACCGTGTGGGATGATTCCCACATTCCAAAGTTGTGCAGTGTCAGTAAGTTAATTACCAAACTACCCTCACCATAAACTACTGCGAAATCACCAACAGGTCAATCAAACAGTGTCCTTTATATAGCAAAGATACATAACTAACATTTCATGCTTGAGTCCTTCATTAAGGTATGAGCAAAATGTGGGCTTTCGCCCAAATAAAATGGCATAAAAACAGCTTCTTCCCCTCTGCCCTCAGATTTCTGAATGATCAAGGAATCAGATTTTATTGTCACGAAATTTGTGGTTTTGCAGCAGCGTCACAGGTGCAAACATTGTAATAGCATTGAGCTAATCATCCCGCCCTATTTGCCTGGACAAGGGCAAGAGTGTCTCATAAACTCAAGATACCCACCCCAACACAGCAGCCTACTTGACTGAGACTCCATCTCCCCTCCCCTAAACACCCACTGCCTCAGCCACCAGTGACTCCAGAGCATCTGCCCACATTTTGCCCGTACCTTGATGAAGGGCTCAAGCCCAAAATGTTGGTTATGTATTTTTATCTCTGCTACATAAGGTTCACTGCTTGACCTGCTGAGTTTCTCCAGCACTGCTTTTACTTCAACCACAGTGTCTGCAGACTTTCATCTTTTACTCATTGAAATATTACTTTTTTTGCAAATATTTATTTATCCGTATTTATTGTTCTGTCTCATGGGGCATTATGGTCATTTAATTTGTACAGATGCACCAAAATTCTTTCTTACTGCAGCCACACAGGTAGGCAAGAAACACCAACAATGGTATACATTAAATTAACTCAACAGTTGGTGTATTCTGCAGTAAACATTTCAGTGCATCTGTAAATTGCATTCATTTTTGGAGACGTCCAAGCCACAATCCCATGCAGCCCAAATGCAGCAATGTGACAAATTAACCGGTCAACCTCTTGTATCTTTTGAAATCAGAGAACTGAGGAAACCCACGCAGACATAGAGAACCTACAGACTCCTTACAGACAGTGCTGGATTCGAACCCCAATCACTGGTGCTGTAACAGTGTTGTGCTAACCGTGCCATCCATGGTTATATTTAAGGTACACTATTTAGATCCTAGCACAGGTAGATGTCAACACCAATTCATCGCAATATTTGCACCGTGACGCTGCTGCAAAACAACAAATTTTGTGGCATGTTCATGAGAATAAATTCTGATTCTGGCTTTCTGTAAGTACTCTGGCTATTGGAGTTAGGTTGGAATTGGATTGGGTTTTTATTTTGTACTTCAGCAGACCTCAGTACTCAAAAAGGACATGATATCAGGGTTTTACCTTTCTTTGATGGGGTCATCGAATGCTGTACTCATAAATTCTCATCGGCGTCTCAGAGTTAGCTGCTATTCTGGGTGAGGGACAGAATCTGCAGGCGGCTGATGGGAATGTGGACAGAATAAGATGGAACTGGTGTAAACAGGAACTTGATGGGCTGAACATTCATTTTCTTCCAGGTTAAGTGCTTCAATAAAGACAACAGGAGAGCTGATGATGGAGATGTCTGAGGAGATCATTTATTGGCCCTGGAGGCATGACTTCCAGAGTGAAAGGATTAGATTCCAGATGTGGGAGAGGCAGAACTGTGACCACCTGGGTTTATTTAAAACAGAACATTACAACCCACAAAAAACTAAAACCCTCCCTACCTCATAACCCTCTATTTTTCTTTCATCCATGTGCCTATCTCAGAGCCTTTTAAATGTCTCTATTGCACCAGCCTCCACCACCCCGGCAATGCATTCCAGGCCTCCACTTCTCTGTAAAAAAAAAACTTTCCCCTGATGTCTCCACTAAATTTTCCTCCTCTCAATTTGTACAGATGTCCTCTGGTGTTTGCTACTCCCGCCTTGGGAAAAAGATGCTGGCTGTTCACCCATGCCTCTCAGAATCTTGTGGACCTCTATTAGGTCACCACTCTATCTAAATTTGGCTGCCACAGCAGGCAATGAAAGGCAGGAAATGCTGTAGGTTTCACATCATAAAAACCAGCACCATCCTGAAAGATCCAAATATAGAGGTAAAGCTGGAGATTTCACAATCCAAATTTTCTCTTCTGGGTGAGAGTAGCCCTGGTAGATCAGGAATCCCACACAGCAGGAGGCCAATGCACTCATTCTCCCTCCCTGAAGCAGCCATTCCCTTCACCAGCTCAAGCAGCTCTGAGGATTGCAGCTGGGTCCCAGACAGTATTTCAAAATTGTTTAGATGAACAAAGTGTCAGACATTTAGAGGCTTATCAAACAAAATGATGAGCAACCGGGAATAATAATGAAGAAAGGTCCCCACTGATTGGTGAGAAGGAGTTGAGCCAAGTATCCTGGATCTACATTGTACCAAAATCTCACACTTTACCAACTCCCTTAAATCCATGGTCAGTCCAATGAAGGAGTTCCTCCTAACTCACGCTTTCTCTATTCCTGAGAGCACAGGAGGATGAGGGGTGATCTCTGAGAGTTGTACAAAATCATGAGGAAAAGATCAGGTGAACAGAGAATTGGTAACCAAAGGACAAAGATTTCAGGCAATGGGGGGTGGGGAACAAATTTAACAGATGTTACACAGAGGGTGGCGGATGTTTGGAACGGACTGCCAGAGGAGGTGATTGAGGCCGAAACACTTTCCATTGCTTCTCTTTCATTGTGTAAGGGGCACCAGGTGACACTAATGGTGACTCTTTGCCTTACAGCAGGCAATTTTGTGTAATTATTATGTGACAATAAACTAATTAAGGAATCTTGAGGTTTGTTGCAATGTGTAAGAAACATTTGGACAGATAAATGGATAGGATAGGATAGGATGGGTTTAGAGGGATCTGAGCAAATGGGACTAGTGTGAGTGGGTAATTTTGGTCAGCATGGGCAAGTTGGGCTGAAGGGCCTCTTTCCACACTGGACAACTCACAAACAGGCTGTTCAGGCCATTGTCCACACTGACCCTCGTCCCTGTTTACACTAATTCTCCACTATTCCAATGTTATCAACTCCTCCCCCCCCCCAAATTCTACCTCTCACCCACACACTGGGGGGGGGGGGGTGCAATATACTGCAGCCGTATAACCCACTGGCCCACATGTCTTTAGGATGTGGGTGGAACTGGAGCCCCCAGGGTGGGGAGAACCCATGTAGTCATGGGGGAGAGTGTGCAAACCCAATGTGGGGAGTCGGTGAAATTTGATGAGCACGTATTAGAGAACACAGAAACAGGCCCTTCAGACCACCACATCCATGCTAACTCTTAACCAACTCCTATCCCATCTTCCCGCATTCAGAACATAGCCTTGCCTATTCAAGCATCTGTCAAAATGTCTCTAAACACAACTCTAATAAAAGTGATGGAAGGTCTGACAACAGTATCTGATTCTATCACTAACCCTGAGAGTGAGTTCCAGGCATCAATCACTCTCTGTATTTTTTTAATTTGCCTGCCTTTAAAACTCTTTCCTCTCACCTACACCAAAACCTTCTCATTTTTTAATACCCTTTGGATTCCCTGTGACTCAACCTTCTGCAGGTTAATGTGGCAGAATGGGACTGGTAGGATTGTTCGAGGAGTTGTCATCGTCTAAGTGGAACGAGCAGTCTCTTCTCATGTTGCAAGGAAATGCGTGAAATAAGTCAACACATTGATTTCCTTCCCCTGTAGAGGCCCAGGTCTTTTACAATTAACTATGAAAATAGGTTATGGCCAACAGTTACAAAGAAAAAGTTTCTAATTCGTTCTGGACAAACCAGAATTCAATTTAGTTCCTAGTTACTAATCCTCTGCCATATACAAATGTCATGTTAGGTCTGTGTTAGAAACAGTCTGAACTTTGTCCTGAACTATAACATGTCCTGAACTATGCAACGCCAGATATCAAAGCAGAATTTCTCCACTGCCAAATAACTGTCAGCAGAATTCCATATTTTTGGAATTTGCTGAGAGCAAGGAGGGTTTCAGAAGGGCCCTTGTGTGTCCAAAGTTTGGATCTGGGGTTGAGTTACCGATGGTTTAAACTGAACTGGAGTCTTGTGTGGCTGTAGAAGCGTTGGAGGTGAATCTATGGACACTCAGTGACCCTGGGGGTCTCTGTTTTTACTTCTCTCTGACTGTAAGAGGCACCAGCCAATTCTCATGGTGACTCTTTGTCAGATGGCAGACTAAAGGCAATTTCATGTAATATTTCATTTGTTTTATTACATGATAGTTGTATGTGAAATACATAAAAGTCCTGATCCCCTCGAGCCTGCTCTACCATTTAAAAAGATTGTCATCTGAAGTCCACAAGTGCCCCCATGAAGCTTTCACCATCTCACTCCTCAAGGATTTATCCACCTGTGTCTTCAAATTGTTCATCATTCTCACCACCCTTTGAGGGAACCAGTTCCTGAAGCACATCACCCAGTCATCAAGGATTGTGTTCCAACCAACACCAATGGAAATATGGAAGACTGGAATGAATTGCCAGAGGAAGCTAAAAAAGTGGGTACAATAACAAAATTTAAAGGGCATTTGGACAGATTTATAGACAGGGCGGACTTAGAAGGATAGAGACCAAATGCCGGCAAACGGGAGCGGCCCGGGAGTGGGTTGAGATTACAGTCGGAGCAGCCATAAGGCTCACAGAAGAATGGAGAAACCTGAGCCAAACATAATCTGCTGGAGGAACTCAGTGGTCGAACAGCGTCAGTGGGACCCTTCATCAAGGCAGAGTGCAGAGGCGATATATCCAGCTTAACAAGGACAGGGACCAGTGGGGGATTGGTGAACCAGGAAGGGGTGGAGGATGATGGATAGATGCCAGAGAGAGAGAGACAACAGGAAGACTTCATCAGTCATGGGAGTTAAACAAGAAAGTCTGCAGACGCTGTGATGGCAGTTCACACAGAAATTCAACAAGTCACGCAGCGTTCTTTATGTAGCAACAGTAAAGATACATCACCAACGTTTCGGGCCTGAGCCCTTCGTCAAGGTATGAGCAAAAAGCAGACAGGCACCTGAATAACAAAGTGGAGGGAGAGGCAGGTGGAGGAGCACAGACAGGAGGTAATAGGCGGATAAAGCTGGGAGAGTGCGAGAAAAAAACCTGGAAAGGGATGGTTCTCTAAACGAAGAGGGAAGGGGTGCAGAACTGGAGGGAAAGGAGGCTGGGGTAACAGGGAGTGACCTACAAGAAACCAGAGAAGTCTAATGTTAATGCCATCCAGTTGAAGAGTGCCCAAATGGAATATTAGGTGTTGCCCCTCCAAATTTACAGGTGCTCTCAGTGTGGCAATGCACAAGGCTGTGGACAGACATGTCAGCATGGGAGTGGGGCACAGAATTGAAATGGTTGGCCACTGGGACATCTTATTGAATGTAGGCAAGGTAACCCATTTCCAATTTGCATATTGACTTGAACTTTAAATTTAGGCATACAGCAAGGTAACTGGCCCTTGCAGCCCACGTGTCTGTCCCCAATGAACCCACAACACCCAGCACGGGTTTGTAATGGTCCCACTGCTAAAGTAAGCTTCTCAAACTTCCAAGCGAAAGAGAGTGGTGGGAAAAATGCCTTCCTGCCAGGATTGGGCAAATTTACATTCTAGTAGCAGAATTATTAACACAAAGGGAACTAATCATCGAAAACAAGTGCACAAGGCCATTCAGCCCTTCCAGCTTGCACCATCACAGCCGATGATGTATCCTGAGTCCCCTATCTTTGCTTTCTATCCACATCCCTGGATCCCTTTAGCTATAACGGCTACATCACATCTGGGAAGGGTGGGGAGGAGATCGGAAAGAACCAAGTAACCAGATAAACAACTACCAGGAATGACAGTTCTGAACAGGCTACAGAGAGTTGTGAACTCAGCCAGCGCCATCACGGGCACCAGACTTCACTCCATCGAGGACATCTCTATGAGATGGTGTCTCAAGAAAGCAGCCTCTATCCTCAAGGACCCCCACCATCCAGGTCCTGCCCTCTTCACTCTGGTACCATCAGGAAGGAGGTCCAGGTGCCTGAAGACGAGCATCCAACGGGACAGAAACAGCTTCTTCCCGCCCCCGCCATCAGATTTCTGAACGGACAGTGAACCACCGACACCATCTCACTTTCTCTTTTTGCCCCAATACAATACTTCTGCCTCGAAACCACTAAGTCCATGACAATAAAGTTCTCCTGCCGTCCTGTCCCTCTCCCCGCTCCACCCAGCCTCAGTTCTTTTAGTGAATAATTTATTGTGAAGCAAGAGAGGGGAGGGAAATCCCCTCTCCCGACCCCCACAGCAGAAAGACGAGAACAAATGTTCGGAAGCTTGGAGACGCCGCTATCCCCGGTGTTCCAGGAGAGGGGAGAACGGTCGGAGGGAGGAGGTCTGGACCATGGGAGTGGGGGGAAGGGGCACAACTCGCCACGACCCGTGGCCGGACAAGCAGGCGGTATTGACGCAGGAAATCTTCCGCCACCCTCCACAGATGCACTGGGAGGGAGGGAAGGGAGAGAGAGAGAGTGGAGGGGTAGAAAAAAACCCTCCTCAACTCACAACTGCTCCTCTTCCATTCCCACCCTCTGTGCTTCTCAAGACATCGCCCTGTTCACACCCACTCTTACCCCGACAACCCAACCCCTTCCCTTCCCCTCTCACCCTCTCTGCTCTTCAGGAGCCCCGACCACCGTTCGGCCCCTCCCCTAGCCCTGACCCACCTGTGGGCTGCAGTCGACAGAAGGAGTCTCTGTCTTGCTCCCCGGTGTTGGTGTCCCGATGTGCCGGCGATGAGGAGAAGGGCTCCTGGCGATAAGCGGCTCCCTCAGCCAACCCTCGGCGAGAGTCAGCGGTGGTCACAGCCCAGCACAGGAGCAGGAGCAGCGACTGTCCCATGACGGAGGTGCGAGCATCTGCTCCCGGCTCCCCCGGGCACCGGAACACATCCGTGGCCGAGACAGGACTCTGTGGGGAGAGTAAGAGAGGGCGGAACCACCGCTTCCCCTGGGGTGGAGTAACATAACTTTTCCCGAAACGCAGAAAAACTTCCATCCAATCAGGGCGAGCCTTGGAAAAGACGGAGGTGTGGTCATTTGTACATCAGCTCTGGTCACAGACTGCGAGACCGGGTTGTTCAGAGTTACTTGACTTCACATACAACCCTGAGATTCTTTTTCCTGAATTACCACTAACTGATGCAAACAAAGAAAGAAATATAAAGAAATTGTGCAATACAGAGAGAGAACCATTATGTAGTGCAAGAGTGCACTGCAACAACAGGGACCTCACAATGACCAGCCACTTCTGTCCCCATTGGACTAATCTCCACCACTACCCTACCTCAAGGCATTCCAGGCACCCACCACTCTCTGAGTAAAAAACTTACCCCTGCTGTCTCCCCAAAACTTTCCTTAAATCAGTGCCCTCTGATGTTTCCTACCTGTCCTGGGAAGAAGGTGCTGACTGTCCACCTTATCTATGCCTTTCATAATCCTGTAGACCACTACTAAGTCACCTCTCATCCTTCTTCACTCCAAAGAGAAAAGTCCCAGCTCTGTTAACCTTCCCTCATAAGACATGTTTTCCAATCCAGGCACCATCCTGGTATATCTCTTCGGCACATCTGGCCTGTAATGAGGCGACCAGAATTGAACTCAATATCCAAGTGTGGTCTATACAGCTGCAACATCGCCTCATAGCTCTTTAACTCAACCTCCCAACCAATGAAGGCTAGTACACCATACACCTTCTTAACTACCTTATCAACCTGCATGTCAACCTTGAGAATTTAAACCCTGAGATCCCTCTGTTCTTCCACACTATTAACAATCCTGTCATTAACCATGTACTCATCTTTCATGTTTGACCTTCCAAAATGCATTACTTTACACTTATCCGGATTAAACTCCATCCACCAGTTCTCCACCCAATTCTGATTCTTGTCTGTGTCCTGTTGTCACCTCCGACAACCCTCAGCACTATCCACAACACCTTCATATCATCTCCAAACTTACTGACCCATCCTTCCACTTGTTCATCCAGATCATTTATAAAGATCACAAAGAGCAGGGGTCCCAGAACAGATCCCTGTAGAACTCCACTAGTCACTGACCTCCAGGCAGAATACGTTCCATGTACTACTACCCTCTACTTTCTGCAAGCGAGCTAATTCTGATCCACACAGCCAAGGTTCAATGGATCCCACATCTCATGACTTTCTGAATGTCTTCCATGGGGGACTTTGTCAAATGCCTTGCTAAAATCCAAATATATCACATCTACTGCCCTCCCTTCATCAATTTCTTTTGGCACTTTTTCAAAAAACTCAAGTTGACTAATGAGGTATGACCTGCCCCATGTTGACTATCCCTGAGAAGGCTGGACTTCTCCAAATGCTCATAAATCCTGTCCTTAAGAATCCTATCCATTAGTTTACCCATCACTGATGTAAGACTCTCTGGTTAATAATTCCCAGATTTTCCTTATTTATTTTTTTAAACAAGTGGACCACATTTGCCGTTGTCCAATCCTCCGGCATCCCCCCTGTGGCCAAGGATGGAGAGATAATTGCCAAAGCCCAAGCAATCTTTTCTCTCACTTCCTGTTATAACCTGGGGTACATCTCATCTGGTCCTGGGGATTTCTCAATCTGAAAGTTGTTAAGAAGATTCAGTGCTTCCTCTTTCTTAACCCACACATGTGCAACCCAACCTGTACCTGAACCTACACATATAAAACCTGATGAAACAGAGTATCTCCAGACCACGGTGCACAATATACAGCACATAAAAATAGTAAATATCTATAAATATATTTGGGATTATTTCCTTGGTTACAGGATGTCATTCATTAATCTCACAGTCTGCAGGAAGTTATTTCCCGGCCTGATTTTGATGCTCCTGGATGTTAGTGGATCAAAGACCCTGTGTGCTGGATGGAGAAGGTCCTCAAAAATTCTTTGAGCCCTATTTTAGCCACACTCCTGGTAAAGGTCATCAGTAGAGGAAAGGGAGACCCCGGTGATCTCCACTGTTTTGATTATTCTCTGTATTGACCAAGTCCAATGCTTTGCAGCTGATGACCCACATAGTGATACAGCCAGTCAGAACACTCTCAATGGTGCTCCTGTTAAATGCTGTTGAGATGGGGCCTGGTAGCCTTGCCCTTCTCAATCTCCTTGGGAGGTCCAGGATAGGTCATCTGTCACCAGAGAACGCTGTGCTCTGTATTCTCTCCCTGACAGAGCCATTGATGTGTAATAAGAGTGGTTGACCTTCATCCTCCTGAAGTCCACAATCACCTCCTTTGTCTTGTCCACATTTATACTCAGGTTGTTGTTCTCGTACTATTTTCCAAGCCTTCCATCCTCGTCTCTAAGCCAGCTCATCATCGTTGCTGATGAGACCAACTTCTGTTGTATTGTCTGCAAACCTGATGATTCTACTTGAACTGAACCTGGCTGTGCAGGCGTGAACCAGCAGCGGGAACAGCAGTGGGGTGATTGGACTTGAGGTTTAGCAACCAACCTGGATGGTGGTCTTTCAGTCAAAAATTCTGGTCAAAAAGATTGGAAGTATTGTGGACAATGAGGAAGGTTTTCAAAGCTTGTCGAGGGATCTGAACCAGATGGAAAAATGGTCTGAAAAACGGCAAATGGAATTTAATGCAGACAAGTGTGAGGTGTATGGATGGGAGGGGCATGGACGGCTCTGGACTGGGTTTGGGCAGAATAATAATTCAGCACACTCTAGAAGGGCTGAATGGCCTGTTTTCTGTGCTGTTATATTCTATGCTTCTAAGCCCAGAATCCAGTTGCAGTCCCAGTGAGGACAGTCCCTCCTGCCCATTTCCCACATCTTCCTCTAACTCCCTGCCCCCTTCTCTTGCTTCTTCTGTCAGGTAGCTCTCTTTCTCGGCCCTCTGTCCCCTCCCTATCATCTCAGCTTCTTCCCCCTCCCTCCTGGACCACCTGCTAGCCCATACTCCCCCTCCTCCACCCCACACCTTCATATTTGGCCTTCTGCCTGATTTTCAACACTTCTGAAGAAGGGCTCAGGCTGGAAGCATTTTCCACGGATGCCACGTGACCTGCTGAGCTCCTCCAGCACTGTCTATTGTCCCAGCTTAAATTGCGGGTCTGGAGATACAGCAGGTTTGGCGGGAAAGGGATTGAGTTGGTCTTGGTTGCAAAGGTGTGGGGTTGGTGTTGAGGATTGGGGTGGTGTCAGCGGAGGGGCTGGAGGGGGGGGATTCCCTCTTGTGGGACTGAGTGGGGATAAATGTTGGGGAAGGAAGTTGCAGGTTGCTGCTTGAGGATAACTGAATGGATGTAATTGAGTGGGTTGTTTGAGGGAAGGGAAGCGTTTAAGTTTGATTATCACAAAATACCAGCAACTGTGAGAAGGGTTCTTCTGTGAGTAGTCTACAGGATAGCCCCAACATTCATACAGCTGTGTAAAGGGTACAATTTACAGGGGGTGGGACCACAATGAAAATTGAGATCAATTATCACCAGCCAAGGGCAGTGGGAGAGCACTGTTATGGGGGTCATTCAGGAGCCTGATGGCTGAGGGGAAGAAACTGTCTTTCAGCCTATTGGTGTGCGCTTTCACACTCTTAAACCTTCTCCCTGAAGGGAAGAGAGAGAAGAGTGTGTGTCTAGGGTGTGACGGGTCCTTCAGTGGGTTAGCTGCCTTTCATGGGCAGTAGATGTAGACAGAGTCTGTGAAGGGGAGGGAAGTTTGCCTGATATTCTGAGCTGCGCTCACCACCACCTGTAGCTTCTCCCAACCTTGAACAGAGCAGTTCCCGTCCCACGCGGAGATCCACCCGGCAAATCTGGTTTCAGTAGAGCCCCTGTATAGAAATTATTGAGGGGCGGTGGGGAAAGGTGGTGGGGGGGGTGGGGGGGGAAGGTGGTGAACATCTTAGTCTCTGAGAAAGTGGAGGTGTTTGTGTTTTCTTGATTCCAGGTCAGGTCATTGTCAGGGCTTGAAGAGGTAAAAGTGGGTGGGTAGGTGTTTGAGAAGTGAAGAGCACGACAATATTCAATTGTACAAAAGTACTAGAGGAACTTAGCAAGCCCCACAGCTTACATATGAGGCAAAGATAAATAACCAGCGTTTTGGGTGTGAGGCCTTCGTCAAGATATATTTGTATATTTTGTGTGTTTTAGTACAATCACAGCATCTGGAGACTTTCTTGTTTCACTCCTCACAACATTTAAAGGTGGGAAAATTGAGGAGTTCAAGTTTATTGGTGTACGGACCAAGATACAATAGAAAGGTTTGTTGTGCGAGCAATTCAGTTGGACATCTCACACATAATACAATAAGTAAGACACCGTACAGAAGTACAGTTACTCAGAGTAAAATGTTGAGATGGAGCAAAGGCAACATTGCTGTACTATTTTGGAATTCATTCAGGAATCCAATAACCATAAGATATAGGAGCAGTAGTAGGCCATTTGGCCCATCGAGTCTGCTCCACCATTCCATCATGAGCTGATCCCTTCTCCCACTCAGCCCCACTCTCCCGTCTTCTCTTCATAATCTTTAATACCCTGACTATTCAGATACCTTTCAATCTCTGCCTTAAATACACCCAACAACCTGGTCTCCACAACCATCCGTGGCAGCAAATTCCAAAGGTTCATCACTCCCTGACTGAAGAAATTGTTTTAAATGGGTGCCCTTCAATCCTGAAGTTGTGCCCTCTTGACCTGGACTCCTCGCCATCAAAATCAACTTTGCTGCATCTACTCTGTCCAGGCCTTTCAACGTTTGAAATGTTTCTATGAGGTTACCCCCTCATTCTACTGAACTCCAAGTACAGTCGAAGAGCCGTTAAACATTCCTCATATGCTAATCCCTTCATTCCAGGAATAATTTTTGTTAATGTTATTACAGGGCCAGCACAGTCTGTAAGGAGTTTGTATATTCTCCCGTGTCGGTGTGGGTTTCCTCCAGGGGCTCCGGTTTCCTCCCACCTTCTGAAGAAGTTAGACAAGGTGAGTAGGTTAACTGGTCACATTTGGGTGGTGAGGGCTTGTAGGCTGGAAGACCCTGTTAACATGCTCAGCTGCGTCTATACATAGAATCAGCCATAATGAGTGGCCCGGTTGGCATAGCGGTTAGCACAATTCCGTTAAGCGATCAGGATTTGGGTTCGAATCCCGTGCTGTCTGTAAGAAATTTGTATGTTCTCCTGGTGTCTGCACAGTCTTTCCTCCCACTGTTCGAAACATACCGGGGGTTTAGGTCAATTGGGTGTAATTGGGCAGCACGGGCTTGTGGGCCAGAATGGCCTGTTACTGTGCCATATGTCTACATTTAAAATAACATTTAAATAATTCTATTGCATGGCATAGCACCTTCAAAGGACTGAACGGCATCTGCCGATGCCTATTTCCGAAGCCTCCTGAGGTGGTGAAAAATGTCCAGACTGCCTTTGTAAAAGTGTGTTTCTCCAGTGTCTGGAGCTGGGGACTAGTTTTGTGGCAACTCCCTTCTTGGTGATATGTGTGATCAACAGATTCTAGCCCTAGTTTTGACAAGTGCTTTGTTTGTGAAGTTGGGAGCTGTTAGAGAAACACAATGTGTTCATTGTTAAATTTCCTCCAAACTTATTAGAATGAGTCATTGATTCAAAGTCACAGACACAACAGCAAGATGCCCAAATCCTCATTAGTGACTGGGGTTCGAATCCCGCGCCGTCTGTGAGGAGTTTGTATGTTCTCCCCATGTCTGCGTGGATTCTCCTGGGGGCTCCGGTTTCCTCCCATCCTTCAAAAATGTACAGATGTTGTAGGTTAATTGGGTGTGGGCCAAAGGGGCATCTACCTAGTTTATCATTAGAATTAAAATTTTAAAATCTTCAAATGATTTCTCTGCTCCCTGAAATGTCCTTTCTCTCCAATAAAGCCACTGCCTGACCTGGTGTGAGTTTCCAAGAATTGCTATTTTATTTACAATTTACATTCTTATCTCTCCCTCTCCTTGTTCCCCCTCACCCCCTCTCGCTCTTTCTCTCCCCTTTTCTCCCTTCCCCTTTCTCCCTCTCCCCCGTTTCTCCCTTCCCCTCCCTCTCCCTCTCTCCCTTTCTCTCTCTCTGTAATGTCACCATTCCATCACTACCATCTGCCACCAAGAAGAGGGTACAGGAGCATCAGAATCAGGATGGCCAGGCTGGGGAATAGCATCTTCCCACAGGCTGGGAGATAGATGAACAGTTTCCCGTAACCATGTTTAGGTAAATTTATTTTGATTATGTAGATTATGTCCAGTGTGTTTATGTGTGTGCGCCATGGTCTGGAGAAACACTATTTCATCGAGTTGTACAGTATATGTACAGTCAGGTGATGATAAACTTGAACTGAAATTTACATGAACATTTTCCTGAGTTCCTCAGGATTAGAGGTTTTCCTCCTGCAGGAAAATTAGCAGGAACATCACAGGGACAAATTCATGACAAACCAAATGATGCATCCCCACCCTAAGGTGCTCTACTTTGTGTTACAGAGGCACATCTGGGGTCCAGAGGATTAAATGGAACATGAAGGGCTTGACCCAAAACCTCACCTGTTCCTTTTCTCCCACTGAAGCAGCTTGGCCTGTGGACTTCCACCAACACATTGTTTGTTGCCCTAAAACCAGACTTGTTTGAAATCAGATCCAGAGTTCGAGTTGGAGTGATATTAGTTTGATTAGTCTGGGAGGCACAGAGAGCCCTGGAAGGGTTAATTATTTCCAGCTGACGTTCCTTTAGGTGAGGACTGGACCAACATCCTGGCTTTGTTGACAGGTTGCAGAGCGCCCCGGCCTCTTGCAGCATCCGATTTATTGTAAGCTCGTAAACAATCGACCAGCTGCAGGGGGACAGCTGAATGGACATCCATGGCACTGCTCCAGCATCTGTCCCAGTTCAGTCCTTCACAGGAGCACTTTCTCCATGCCCTGCTCTCCGATCTATCTTCAGAGGATCCCACTGCAGTGCTGATGGCACCGTCTCACTAGAGATGTGATCCTCCGGGAAACACTATACTATTGAACTGAAGCTCTGGAACGTGAAATATCCCAGTAGAACAGGCACAGTCATTTGCTGCAGTGTCCCCCTGAGTGTTTTAACAGCAGGAATTGGCCATCTGGCCCATCGAGCATACTACCCCATTCAATGAGATCACAGCCGATCAAGCCACTTACCAAACTGTTCTCCATAATCCTTAATTCCATTATTCTTCATGGGCAGAGAATTCCCTCAATTCACTAGCAGTTCTTCCTCATCTCTCTATCGTATATCTACTCCCCCAAATCTTGAGGCTGTGTTCCCCCAGTTCTAGTCTCACCTCCCTGTTTCCATTTGTACCTCTTCATTTCACACTTTTGTGAAATGCTGGAAACACTGGGTTTTATAAGGCCCTAATGAGACCTCATTTGGAGAATTGTGGGCAGTTTTGGGCTCCTCATTGAAGAAAGGACATGCTGATGTTGGAGAGAGTTCAGAGGAGGTTCACAAGAATGATTCCAGAAATGAAAGGGGAGCGTTTGACAGGTTCTTGACCTGAACTCGCTGAAATTTAGGAGAATGAGGAGGGATCTCACTGAAAAATTTTGAATGTTGAAAGGCGAGGACAGAGTAGATGTAGAAAGGTGGGAGAGTCTCAGACAAGAGGGCATAACTTCAAGACTGAAGGGCGTCCATGGAACGGAGATGCGGAGGAACTTGTTCTGCCAGAGGGTGGTGAATCTGTGGAATTTGTTGCCATGGTCAGTTGTGGAGGCCAGGTCATTAGGTGTATTTAAGGGAGAGATTGATAGGTTCTTGATTATCCAGGACATCAAAGGTTATGGGGAGATGGTCGGGCAGTGGGGTTGAATGGGGAAATGGGATCAACTCATGATTAAATGGTGGGGCAGACTTGATGGGCTGAATGGCCTATTTCTGCTCCTATGTCTTCCTATGATTTCCACATCTGCAGAACGAGAATGGTTGGTGTTTCAGCCGATACCCTTTATCAAGGTCCTGACCATCCTTTGATCCCACTCATGCATCTTACCATGCTGAGTTCCTCCAGCAGATTGTGTTTAACATTGAATCCAAGAATTTTAGCATATGCGCACCTTGAGGAAGGCCTCAGGCCCGAAACATTAGTTATAGACCTTCACCTCCTATAGATGCTGCAAGATCGGCTGAGTTCCTCCAGCAACTCTATGTTTTTATTTCTTCACATCTGTACACATCCATCCATACACAGCCGTTAATGCACTGGACAGGTTGGGCTCTGTATGGCTGCTTCCTGATTGCTCCACTTCATTCTGTCCCACTCTGCACAACTCTATGACCCGACCAGAACTATAAATTTTCAGTATCCATATATTTTCTTCACCAAGGTGTATATTACTGGCCTGTAATGGGCTGAAAATCTTGGCGCTGCTGTAACGGCAATGCTGCTGCTGGTGTGGGCCCACAGAGAGCAGGGAGCAGAGACACAGCACTCCCCTGCTGGGCCCAAACGCCCAGTCCGACTGCTGTCAGCTCTGTACAGACTTAGAACGGCCCGTAAATGGAGTCAACGGTGGTTTTATTTAAAATCTCGCAACCACAGGGTCTGCGCCCAAGATGGAGGTGCCTCTAATTGGCAGCAGCCACGAGGGGTTGCAGACTCCAAGGGAAGCGGAGGACTGGTGCAGGGAACCAGAAAATGAGAACACCGCGTTTGAGAAGAAGTGGAGGAGACGACCCACAGGACAGTGACCATAGCGGCGGACCAGTGAGGGGGTTCCGCAGCTATAGAACACGCAGGTGGTAGGGCTGTTGGTGACTCGCAGTGAGGAACCCACAACAGCGGACGGCTGGAGACTGGCTGAAGGGGGTACCAGGTATCAGAAGCAGGATGTGAGAAGGGGCCGAGGGTACTGAAGGGTTCCTGATCATGTCGGAGGTCCAGATCTGGTGCTCGGGTGGCCAATAGATCAAACAGGAGACTGTGCGGCTGCAGAGGCTGCGGGAGGTGAACCCAAGAACACTCAGGGACTCTGAAGGGAATCTCTTTTACTTCTCTTTCTCTCGTACTGTAAGGGGTTCCGGGCGACTCTAATGGCTACTCTTTATCAGCCTTATGGCAGGCAGAAGGCAATGTTGTGTAATATTACATGTTCTGTAATGTAAATTACATGACAATAAAGAGAGTTTGATCTTGAACCTGATCGTCCATCTGCTCTCCACCCTGTGACTTGCTGTGAAATCTGAAGAGATTTCAAAAACATGAACAGTAAAAATGATCAGTAAACAGCTTTAGCACATGTTCACTCATTATTTGCCAAGCTGAATGGACAAAAGCACATGCAATTTGTGAATCACTGATGGAAATATTTTTAGAGACGAGAATCGGAACAACGTCCTGTTTATCAAAATCACCAAAAATAATCTCGCCACTTTTAGTCCCAAACTTCCTACCTCGATCGACGCAGAAATATCTTGTGGATTGATTCCGTATGTGCCACGGATGCAGACATTTCATCCACTGATGTAAATGACAATAAACTCATTCTCACTGTCAAAAACACAGTTCCGGACCAAGCCAGAACCTCAGACAGATGCTTGGTAGCTGCCATCACATCCGAAAAGGTGAAACAAGGTGGTATCAGTAAAGAATGTGGCCCCTCAAGAGCCCCCACTACCCTTGGTTACTCTGTGCTCTCTGAGGCTGAGATGAAAAGAATCTTCAGGAGGGTAAATCCTCAGGATGTGTTCGATCCAGACAGTGTTACTGACCACAGCATTAAAAGCTGCAGAGATCAATTGGCTGGAGTTCTTATGGACATTTTCAGCTTCCTGCTTCTATGGTCTGAGGTTCCCACCTGCTTCAAAAGGGCATCCATCATTCCGGAGCCCAAAAAGAGCACGGTGTCCTACCTCAGTGACTATCGGCCCGTTCTGAGCTCATCAACTCCTGTCTCGGAAAGGACCTAGATCCACTTCAGTTCCCCCATCTCGCTGGCCCTCTATGTTAGATCATCTAGAGCACAGGAACACCTGTTAGGTCATGGTTCAATGACTACGCCTTGATGTTCACGCGAGTGGAGCTGACAATCCGGGACTCTGTCTGTCCCTCTGTAACTGGATCCTTGACTTCCTCATCAGCTGACCCCAATCACTGCAGATCGCCAGTATCACCAATGTTCCCTCTAATTTCTACTAAACAGGGTGCATAAAAAGCTTATGTGGAGCCAATTGTTTTCCTGTGACAAAAGTCTGTGCACGCTGAAGACTTGTGCAAGTGTAAACTTGAAACTGGCTCAAGATCATTTTGGTGCAACCTCTCTCTCATAGCTAATAAATCTGTACTGGCATGTTTGAATATAACACAAGTACATTGCATTCTACAAAGTACCATATTGAGTTAACATTTTATTCTCTACTTTGAATTTGGTCATTACCCTTTTGTGCGCACATTACTTTCTTTCTGCATGGGCTGCAAAGCATGTGCGTGCCAAACAGGCACACAGCTCAGAGGGAACAGTGACTATCACCTCCTCCTCCTCCTCCTCCTCCTCCTCCTCCTCACTGATGCTCACTGATCATGGACTCAGGGGCACCTTAAAGCTATGTGCTGAGTCCCCTGCTCTATTCCCTCTGCACCCACAATTGTGTACCCTGTTTTGGCTCCAATCCAATCTATAAATTCCCTGATGGCACCGTCTAGGACCCCCATCACCCTGGGCACAACTTCTTCTCCCGTCGAGCAAAGAGCATCCTGTCAGGGTGTGTCACTGCATGTGTAACGGGAATGGCTCCACCCAAGACCACAAGAAACTGCAGGGTTGTCAATGTGGCTCAGTACCCACCCCCCCCCCACCAACCCCCACACACACACCTCCATTAAGTCCATCACACACATCCCCTCCCTTCCAACGCTCACCCCTTTCACTCTGTCAACTCCATCATGCAACCCCCTCCCTTCCATTGACTCCTTTGCACACCCCCCTCCACTTCACACACAGCCCCCACCCCTCCATCAACATCACATACTCCCCTCTCCTCCATCCTCCATCACACACAGCACCCTCCCCTCCATCAACTCCATCACATACTCCCCTCCCCTCCATCCTCCATCACACACAGCCCCCTCCCCTCCATCAACTCCATCACACACTCCCCTCCCCTCCATCCTCCATCACACACCCTTCCTCTCCATCCTCCATCACACTCCCCTCCCCTCCATCGACTCCATCTACAACTCCTGCTAGAAAAGCAGTCAACACTCTCTTCACCCACTCCCATCAGGAAGGAGATTAGCAAGTGTGCAATCACATACCCCCAAATTCAAGGACTCTTTCTCTCCCACTGTTATCAAGTTCCTGAATGGACCCCACAATAGTAGAATTGCTTCATCCTACTGATCCCTCTCTGTATTTCTGAACTCCTGTTCTGTGTCTTCCTTATTGTACTCTGTATGAGATGTCTAGCTGGGCTGCTCTCATAACAGCTGCAATCACTGTACCAATGTCCATAACCTTGACTGTTGGGAGAGAATGAGGCAAATCTGGGGAGGGGTATCCCAGGAGCCAGGGCCAGGCGCCCACCGCTGACTTGGAACCGCCCCAGAAGTATCTTGATGGTTGTATTGAACCATCCACACTCCCAGGATGGGGAACAATTGGGAGCTTGGATGGGGCATTAGTGCTGGGCTGGACTGGTGGCGGGTTTCCGGGTAATGACGCGCTCTGTGGCTGGAGACGGAAATGCTTGATCTCTGCCCAGATTGGGCCTAATTGCAGAGCAGGGCCCCACCTTTAGTGGTGTTGACACAAGCTGCCTGCTTCCTGACTCCAGCCCGGAGTCCGGTTTTCTATTGGTGGAGCAATGAATGGAGCAGATTGTGCTCACTGAGGAGCTCACATAGCCAGTGGGTTAACCCTTCCACCACTTCACCCTCTGCGGTGGGAAGTAGTTGGCTTCTCTGCCACATTTCCCCAGTCTCCAGCCCGAAACATCCACCTTTCCTTCTCTCCCAAAGACACTGTTCGAGCTGCCGAGTTCCTCCAGCAGCGTTTAACTTCTGATTCCAACATCTGCAGTCTCCTGGACCTCCTTCCTGATGGTAGCAGTGAGAAGAGGGTATGGCCTGGGTGATGAGGTTCCTTGAGGATAGAGGCTGCTTTCTTCAAACACCACCTCAAGTAGATGTCCTCAATGGAGTGAAGACTGATGCCCGTGATGTCACTGGCCGAGTTCCCAACTCTCTGAAGCCTGTTCCTGTCCTGTGCATTGGCACCTCCATACCAGACACCTGTAGAAATTTGCAGGAGTCTTTGGTGACTAACTGCCGGTGAGCCTTCTTCGTAATTGTATTGACCTGGAGGCTCCAGGTCAGATATTCAGAGATGTTGACACCCAGGAATTTGACGTTCTCTCTGCTGCTGACCCCTTGATGAGGACTGGTTTGTGTTCTCCTGAAGTCCACTCAACCTGCCTGCCACTTACAATAAATTAATCCCATATATCCCCAGATCCTCTGTTCCTTTGTGCCACTTATAATTGTACCCTTGTCGATATTTTCCTCTCCCCTTTCCTGCTCCCCAGATGTGATACTTCATATTTCTCAGCATTAGATTCCATCATCCTGTCTAATCTCCTGGAATTCTCCTCCTATTCTCTTCACTGCGCACAATATCATCTGCAGATTTGCAAATTGTACCCTGATCATTCATGTCCAAATATACTATACACTAAAACAGCTGTGGTCCGGTACCAATCCTGTGAACTCTACAAGTCCAAAGTGTTCACCAGTTTCCAGTTAACCTGTTTCTGTTCTTTCATTCCGAGATAAAAGATTATAAAGAGATAGATAGCTAGAGGTAGATGGATCAGACACTATTTATTCTCATGTAATAACAACAGAACATGTAATATTACACAAAATTACCTTCTGCCAAACGTAAGGCAGAGAGAGTCTCCATTAATGTCACCTGGCACCCCTTACAGTACGAGAGAAGGAGAAGCAAAAGACAGTCCTTCAAAGACATTGAGTGTCCGTGGATTCACCTCCCGCCGCCTCTGCAGCCGCACAGACCCCCGTTCAATCCATTGGACGTCTGATCTCCAGATCCAAATCTCTGACACGATCAGGAAGCCTTCAGTGCCCGAGGCCATTCAGAAACCCTTCTTGCCCTCAGCGCCCTTTCCAATCCTAGTTCTGATACCTGGTTCTCATTAGCCAGTCTCCACAGCCTGCAGCTGGGTGTGAGTCCTCTGATTTCGTCACCAACAGTATGCAGTCTGTGCGGGTCTCTCAGCAGCTGAGCCCCTCACTTGTCATGATCATCTCCTCTGCTTCTCCTTCTCAGTGGGGGAGGGGTCACTGTTACTGGAGCTCTGCACCAGTCCGCTGCTCCCCTAGAGTCTGCAACCTTTCGAGACCACTGCCGAACATAGGCGGCACCATTTTAGGCCCAGACCCCATCTCAGGATTTTAAATAAACCAACGTTGGCTCCTTATAAAGCTTCAAGGGAGCTGTTGGCAGTAGGACTGGGTAGTTGGACCCTTTGGGCTAGGGCTATGCCTCCACTTTCCACTCTGCTCTCTCGGATCCACACCAGCCGTACTGCCATTATTTTTTTTGAGAGATCAATAGAAAAGAAAGAGTTAGAGAGATGTAAAACACAAGAGTCTGCAGACACTGTGGTTGAACATAGTGCTGGAGAAACTCAAAGGATCAAACAGTGTCCTTTATGTAGCAAAGATAAAGGTACAGAACCAACATTTCGGGCTTGAGTAGATACATTAGATAGATGGATGGATGCATGCATGCATGCATGCAGTGTGTGTGTGAGAGTTGTTCACAGCTGCAATGCCACCATGAAGAGGCTTTGATGACCTTGCATTCACTCAGGACTCAATGCAACAGTAGAATACTGAGGCAAAGCTTGGGCTGATTGATGGCTCTCACCCAGGGAGGACAGAGCTTCTGATTGCCTAATCTGCTGACACCTTGTGGACGGATGGTAGTACTACCATGAGTGCCACAAGCATCCAATCCCAGAGCTCGACTGTAAACTGCTAAACTTCATTGGCCAGAATATATGTGGGTGATGTTACAGAGAAGTAGCTTTCCACAGCAAAATTGCAGGAGAAGGTAAGATCACTTCAGGAAAACCGTAGAACACAATGGCACAGAAACAGACCCTTCGGCCCAACAAGTCTGTGCTGAACCATACCCCTCCCATCCATGTGCCTGTCCACATTTCCTAAATGTTAACACTGAGCCCGCATTAACCACGTCAGCTGGCAGCTCGTTCCGCACCCCCACCACTCTTGGTGTGAAGAAGATCCCCCTAATGTTCCTTTTAAACATTTCACCTTTCAACCTTAGCCCATGTCCTCCAGCTGCTGTCTCACCCAACTTCAATGGAAAAAGACTGCTTGCATTTAGCCTATCAAAACCCCTCATCGTTTTGTACACCCTTATTAATTCTCCCTTCATTCTCCGATGCTAAAGTGAATAAAGTCCTAACCGATTCAACCTTTCCCTATATTTCAGCTCCTCAAGTCCTAGAGACATCCTGATAAATCTAACATCTAAATAACTGCTGTCAAAACCGTCAGCAGTGGTTACATGTTAAAGAGCACATGGAGGTTCTCGAGTCGTGGCTGCAACACGGGAAGGTTTAGAAAGCACTGAGCAGAGGTGAAGGTTGGAGGTGCACAGGAGACTGTGGGTGCTGGAATCTGAAGCTAAACATGCTCTGCTGCAGGAACCCAGCGGGTCAAGCAGCACCTGTGGGAGAATGGTCAACGTTTCAAGTTGTCACCATTAAAGGGTTTCAGTTCGATGCGTCGGCCATTCTTTTTCTCAGGCGGATGCTGCTTGACCAGCAGAGAGTGTATACAGATAAAGGTGAAGGCAGACACCATCCCTCATGGACAATATTTTAATGAATCTTTGTTTTCCACTATTAAAAATAGATGTTGCATGTGTGGTTTATCTAATATTGGATATTGCCCCTTTAAAAGGGGCATATCATGTGACTTTCTACCCTGGTGGACAGGCTGGGACAGGCAGGCAGTCTGCCTGTCAGCACAATGTGAAGAATGCTTCCCCCTCTCTCATCTCACCTTCTCTCCTCCAGAACCTTAGATCAGAGGTCATCATTTCACCCACAGATCACCATAAGGATTCCTTAAGGATACGTGCTGGCTGCGTCTCAGCGTGGGATGGGAGCTGCTCTGCTCTTTACATGGCTGTTAGAGATACCCTGTTAGATTGTCACAGAAGAACCTTTCCCACTGACCTGCTGAGTTTCTCCACCTTTGTGTTTAAACTTCGACAACCGTGTCTGCAGACTTTCATGTTTTACTTCTAACCTTTCTCATTTGAGACAAATACACATGTTAATCTCAAACTTACGCCCTATTTCCCTCTCACAGGGAAAGATTTTGATTATTTCCTCCAGTGATGTGGTTCTATCAGGTCCCTGCTCAGCCTCCAGAGAAGACAAGCCCAGGAGGATGAGTGTTCGTAGCAACACGCAACCTGCTGCAGCAATTCAGCAGGTCGAGCTGCCTCTGCGGGAGAGAAAGGACGGGAATGTTTCAGGCCAGAACACTTTCTGCACGACCGGCTGAGTTCCTCCACCAGGTTGAATATTACTCCACATCCCAATCTCTCATGTCCCTGTCCTGTCCGATCCTTCCCCACAAATCCTCGAATCTGGGCAAGATTGATGACAGAAATACAGAAGGAACATAGTCCACTCAGCCCCTTCAGAACAGGCTGGGAATTTGAATGGCTCTTCCCAGTCCCATGTAAAAGGCTCAAGAGGATCAACAGCCCCCCCTCCTGTTCCAAAGTCCAACCCCCCCCATCCCTGTACCAGTGGAAGGGGATTGGACAGTCTCCAACCAGACATCATCTATTTTCCATAATCCCCTCCCTCCAGTCTCTCACTTTACTTCATTCCTCTGACTCTTTCCCTTCCTCCCTCAGCTCTCCACTCCCTTCCCTTCCTTCTCCAATCAGGCAGCATGTGTTCTCAGTGCTCTGCCGCCTCCTCCTACGAGCCGGTGCTCCTCCCCCACCCATCTCAGTCAGGTATTTGCCTGATTTTCTTCATACCTAATGAGGGACTGAGGCCCAAAACGTTGAATGCTCATCGCACTCAGTGGATGCTGCAGGATCTGCTGTTCTTCCAGTACATCCCAGCACTTGCAAACTCCTCATTTATCTCCTCATGTAATAGGACAGTGCAATATTACACAGAACTTGTTTTCCCTGCTGTAAGGCGGACAGATTTGCCATCAGCAGAAAGTGCCTGAAGTGCCTCTAACAGTCAGAGAAAGAGAGAAGCAAAAGAGAGATCCCCGGAGTCCCCGAGTGTCTGTGGATTCACCTCCAGCGCTCCCGCAGTCCCTGCAGGAGTCCAGTCCAAACCATTGGCAACCCGAGCTCCAGATCCAAACCTCCCACACGGTCAGGAACCCTTCAGCATCCTCGGTACCCTATTGCATCCTGGTTCTGATACCTCGTACCCCTTCAGCCACTTGAGCCAGTCTCCAGCAATCTGTCACCAGTCTCCACAACAGTCGCCTTCATGGGTTCCTCACCTCATAGAACTTAGAAAGCTACAGTACAGGCCCTTTGGGCCTCGATGTTGTGCCGACCCATATATTCCTTTAAAAATGTACTAAACCCTCCCTACCCCATAACCCTCTATTTTCCTTCCATCCATGTGTCTGTCTGGGAGTCTCTTAAATGCCCCCAATGTTCCAGCCTCCACCACCATCACCAGCAAGGCATTCCAGGAACCCACCACTCTCTGTGTAAAAAAATCATCCCCGATATCTCCCGTAAACTTCCCTCCCTTCACTTTGTACATGTCTTATGGTGTTTGCTGTTCCTGCCCTGACAAACAGACGCTGGCTGTCCACCCTCTCATAATCTTGTAATCCTTGATCAAGTCTCCTCTCATCCTTCTACGTTCCAGAGGGAAAATTCCCAGCTCCGCGAAACTTGCCTCCTAAGACTTATTTTCCAATCCAGGCAACTTTCTAGTAAATTTCCTCTGCCCCCTCTCCACAGCTTCCACATCCTTCCTGTAATGAGCTGACCAGAACTGAACACAATACTCCAAGTGTGGTCTCACCAGAGATTTGTAGAGTTGAAACATGATTCCTCTACTCCTGAACTCAATCCCCCATTAATGAAGCCCAGCATCCCACTGGCCTTCTTAACTATCCTAACAACCTGTGTGGTATATAGAATTGGACCCCAAGGTCCCTCTGTTCCTCCACACTCTTAAGTACCTGACCATTAACCCTGTACTCCGCCTTCTGGTTGGTCCTTCCAAAATCCATCAGCTTGCCCTTATCTGGATTGAACTCTTCTGCCATTTTTCAGTCCAACTCTGCATCCTGTCTATATCCTCTTGTAACCTACACCAACCTTCAGCTCCATCCACAACTCCCCCAACCTTTGTGTCATCCGCAAACTTACTGACCCATCCTCCGCCTCTTCATCCAGGTCATTTATAAACATCACAGAGCAGGGGTCCCAGAACAGATCCCTGCAGCCCCTCCACTAGTCACCAACCTCCAGGCAGAATACTTTCCTTCTACCACTACTCTCTGCTTTCTACCTGCAAGCCAATTTTTTTATCCACACAGCCAAGGTTCCATTGATCCCATGCCTTTCTGGATGAGTTACTCGTGGGGTACCTTGTCAAATGCCTTGGTAAAATCCACATCTATTGCCTTACCCTCATCAAATACCTTTGTTACCTTCTCAAAAAATTCACTTAGGATCTTGAGGCACAATCTTTCCTTCACAAAGCCATGCTGATACCCTTGAGTAGACTGGACTTCTCCAAATGCTCATAGATCCTGTCCTTAACAATCCTCTCCAATAGTTTGCACTCCATAATTCCCAGGATACTCAATAAGTGGTCTATATTTGCCATTCTCCAATCCTCTGGCAACTCCCCTGTGGCCAAAGAGGATTCAAAGGTGATAGCCAGTGCCCCAGCTATTTTCTTCCCTCACTTCCCACAGCAGCCTGGGGTTTATCACGTCTGGCCCGGGGACTTATCAACCTTGACGTTTTTAAGAAGATCCAACACTTCCTTGTCCTTAATCTCCACATTGTCCAGCCCACAGGCCTGTTCTATTCCTGATCAAAGTCCTTTTCTGTTGTGAATACAGAAGCAAAGTATTCATTTAGGACCTCCCCAACCTCCTTTATTTGTTGTCTCCTTTATCCTTTAGCGGCCCCACCTTCATTCTCATCATCCTGCTATTCTTCACATACGCATAGAACTCCTTGGGGTTCTCCTTAAACCTGCACTCCAAGGCCTTCTCATGCCCCCTTCAAGCTCTTCTAACTCCTTCCTGGCTACCATATATTTCTCATGAGCCCTTCCTGTTTCCTGCTTCCTATATCTTGTATGCTTTCTTCTTCCTCTTGACCGGTTGCCTCACCTGTTTCGTCAGCTACAGTTCCTTTTTCCCACCATCTTTTGGTTGACTCGGTGGGACAAACCTGTCCTGAACCCAGCACAAGTGGTCTCTAAACTTCCTCCACATTACTTCCGTGCTTTCTTCCTTCAACATCTCCCAAGTCTCTCGCTTCTCCTCTTTCAGCAAAAGTCCCAAAACTACCATCCTCCTCCTGATAAAAGCTGACCACTGGACAACCACCAGCCCATGCCCTGGTTTAACAGGCAGAATATCAGTCCAGCAGGCCTGATGTGGCTGCAAAGGATGTGAGATGCAGCTCGGACCTGAGCATGGATGTGGCGACCTGCTGTGTGTCCTGGTGAACCTCCCCCCAGTACTAGTGGTTGAACGACAAACCACTTCTCCAAAGCAGATGCAAACCCATGAAAAAAAAATCGTGGAGCCATCTGTCACTTGATGAGCAGAGTTTGACAGCACGCAAATAGGCCCTTCAACCTATTTTGTCCATGCTAACCACGCTGGTCCCATTTGCCTGCATTCAGCCCATATATCCCTTTGAACTTTCTTATCCATGGAGTAAAACAGAAAAGTCTGCAGACTCCGTGGTTGAAGTAAAAACACAATGCTGGAAAAAATCGGTAGCGAGTTGGAGGAGGTCAAATGGGGTCCTTTATATAGCAAAGATAAAGATTTTTTATCCATGGGCCTGCCCAAATGTCTTTTGAACATTACTGTGCCTCCACCACTTCCTCTGACAGCTTGTTCCATAGACACTCTTTCACACCTTTCATCAGGGCTGCAGGGCTCATTTTTTAGGTGCCAGAGCTTCCCAAAAACGGTGACAAGAAGGTGTCCATGAGGGGTCTGGAGCTATCCCATGAGGGGCCTGGAGGTGCCCCATGAAGCTGCCCCATGAGGGGCCTGGAGCTGCGCTCCGACAGCACTGCACCCCCACTTTTCATATCTTCTCCCCTATCATCTTAAATCTACCCCTTTAGGTTTAGATTCCCCTACCCTGGGAAGGCTTCCTGATCTTGTCAGGGGTTTTGAATTGAACAGGGGTCTGTGCGGCTGCAGAAGGTGAATCCACGGACACTCAGTAACTCTGAAGGGACCCTCTTTTGCTTTTCCTTCTCTCACACTATAAGGGGCATCAGGCATCACTAATGGTAACTCTTTATCTGTCTTAAGGCTGGCAGAAGTCAATGTTGTGTAATATTACATGTTCTGTACTATTACATGACCATAAAGGAATCTTGAATCTAGAGAAAGGCTGCAGCTGTTTACCTTATCTCTGCCCCTCCTCTAATGTTCTCCCCTCAGCTTTAGGGAGAAGGTTCCAATCTATCCAGCCTATCCTTATAATTCAAGCCCTCCAGTCCTGCCACCATCTTCTCTGCATCCTTCCCTCAGCTGGGCGACCAGAATTGTGCACAGTGCCCCAAGTGTGGTCTCACCAACATCTTGTTCGGTTGTAACACTATTTCCCTGCTCCTGTACTCGATGCTATAACCGATGAAGGCAAGTGTACCTTCTTAATCACTGTCTACCTGTGTCACTACAGCACAGTGCAGGCCATTCAGCCCACTAAGTCCATGGCAGCTCCTAATGTGGTAAGCATATCATTCCCCACTCTATTGGTGCCTCCGACCAGCAATTGTTTCCACAGTCACTCTCCGATTTTGTACTGCTTGACTGCCCCTTCCATCAGGGAGTGGAGATCATTACCTACTCCCCGAGTAAAAGAATACTCCCCCCCCCCCCCCCGCTTCCAATTGCCCGAAGTTTTAAGCCTGTGAGTGAGTTCCTGGAACTGGAATGGAGACAGCTGCTCTCTATTTAGTTGATCCAAATCCGACATGACCACAAAGATTCCACATATTAACATCAAGTGAGATAAATCTCCAAATACAGATTCTAATCCTGGTCTGCTGTGTTCAGTGCTCCTGATGTCATCTTCTTATGTAATGACACCAAGTGCTGACTGTGTAACTGGATAGAACAGGAATAGAACAGGCCCTTTGGCCCACATGTCTGTGCTGAACACAAAGCCAAAATCAAACTAAAGCTGCTGCCTTTACACGATCCATATCCCTCCATTCTCATAAGAAACAGGAATCGTAGGCTGTTTGGCCCATCGAGCATGCTCCATCATTCAATGTGATCATGGCAGAGAACTCCAGAGTTACCACCCTCTGGGAAAAGCAGTTCCTCCTCATCTTTGTCCTAATTCTTCTACCCTGAATCTTGAGGCTATGTCCCCTAATTCTGGTCTCCCCCACCAATGGAATCAACTTGCCTACCTCAATCTATACCTTTCATAATTCTCATTCTTCTAAATTCCAGTGAGTACAGTCTCAGACAACTCAATATTCATTGGCCTATCTAGTCCCTTAAACACTCATATTGTATCCGGTTCCACCACAAATATATTTGCCCCATACATCTCCCTTAAACCCACCCCCCAACACACACTGGTGTGTGACATTTCACCCTCGGAAAAAGATTCTGACGACGCACCCTATCAATATCTCTCATGATTCTATCAGGTCTTCATCTCAGAGTGAATCCTCAGTACCGACCCTCAGAGTGGATCCGCAGTCCCGACCCTCAGAGTGGATCTGCAGTCCCAACCCTCAGAGTGAATCCGCAGTCCTGACCCTCAGAGTGGATCTGCAGTCCCGACCCTCAGAGTGGATCTGCAGTCTGCTCAGGACTGGGGTTCGAATCCCATGCTGTCTGTAAGGAATTTGTACGTTCTCCCCGTGTCTGTGTGGGTTTTCCCTGGGGGCTCCAGTTTCCTCCCACCGTTCAAAACATACAGGTTGTAGGTTAATGGGGAGTAAATTGGGCAGCATGGACTCGTGGGCCAAAATGACCTGTTAACGGGCTGTATGTCTAAAGTAAAATGAAACTATTGTAGGTTTTTTTTCACAAAGTACATGTTTGGCTGCAACAAGTAGGAATTTTGGTATATCATATGTGACTAATTTTTCGGGTCAAATTTGGGGGTCGACTTTGCATGGATACTGCTTTTGACTGTGGTAAGTACCTGTGTTGTTCAAGGTGTCGGGAGCTCCAGTGGGCAGGCAGCTGAGGCAAGGGTTTGCAGGTGGGGTGTTGAGAGCTCAGACAGGCAGGTGGTTGAGGCCAAAAGTGGGGAGGGCCAACTTTTACACGGGATCGACTAATACACAAATATATTCAGTACATTGTATCTGACAAAACACATTGTGTGGTCATCATATTTGAAAAGGCATCCATTAAATGCTCTTTAACCCATCCTAGGTTGGGGAAACAGAGGCTTTTATTGCAGTCACCTTTAGTTGGAGGACGTCACGTTGTTGGGGTTGGGAGAAGGTTCAGAGCCTGGATCGCCGCTTCATGGGACAAGTTCCATTTGTTCCTTCAACAGGCTTGGCTCTGGGTTTAAGTCGACGCTGTCGAGAAGGCCTGGGCTTTGGTTCCGGCTCCAGCTCGAGTTTGCAGACCTTCAGCGATGACCTGAACTTCGGTGACACCAGGAACCGTGACCCCACAGGTGGGAGACTGTATAAACTTGCCTGAAGTTTGGCCTTTGCTTGCTCTGCCCGTCTCATTGGGCAGACTTTGGGCTTAGCATCACCTTGGCGTTTCTGCGTGATGAACTTTAGGCTCACATCCTCCACAGGGAGCTCCTCCTCATCCTCTGAAGTCAAAGGCATTGAATGGTTGCGCCTGTCTTCAGTTGAGATCAGCAGTTCATCGTTTTCCAGCTCATAAGAATCCCAATCCATTCCATTCAGGTGCAATTGTTTTGGAGATTTCTTCAAACTTGCTTTCTTCTCCTCTTTCTCCACCACCACCTCCTCCTCTTCCTCCTTCTCTCCATTCCCCTGCTCATCTTCAGTCTTCATCTCCACACCTTCCACCAACATCAGGTTGGCCATGGTCTCCGTCAACATGTCCATGGCCACTTCCAGTTTCAGTTGCAGCAAGTTGTTCTGGTCTTGCAGCACCCTGTTCTTCTCCCTGACGCCCCTCACTAGCTCACACTGACTGGGGCGGAAGGGACCCTGGGTGAGTGGCAGAGCCCATCTCCCCCTCCTGAAACTCAGCCGCTGGCCAGAGATATGGAGAGTCGGAGGCTCGTGCTCCAAGCCCAACTCGGCAACCCTGCGATCATAGTCTAGCAGGTAAAGGGAAGAGACGGGGGCATGATTCCTCAGAGGGGATTTCCGGGGCTTGAACTTAGACCTGCAGGGTTGTGGCTGCTGTTCCAAGAAGGTTTTAATCTTTCTAAAAAATCTCTGAATGTTGTAGAGTGGTTGTTCCATTTGACAGAACTAAACAATAAACATTGGGCAAACATTTAGAACAAAGAATTTTTAGATAAAAGTCCAGCAGGAAGAGCTCTGGCGCAGCAGGTAGCGCCACTGTCTCCAAGCTCAAGAGACATGGATTCAATTCTGACCTCCAGATCTGTGTGTTGGGATGGTGCGGAGGAAGATTCACTCTGTGCCTGTCCCTGGGGAGTGTGTGATGGGGCGGTGCGGAGGGAGCTTCACTCTGTGTCTGACCCTGGGGAGTGTGTGATGGGGCAGTGCGGAGGGAGCTTCACTCTGTGTCTGACCCTGGGAGTGTGTGATGGGTCGGTGTGGAGGGAGCTTCAATCTGTATCTGGCCCCGGGAGTGTATGATGGGACGATGCGGAGGGAGCTTCACTCTGTGTCTGGCCCCGGGAGTGTATGATGGGACAATGCGGAGGGAGCTTTAATCTGTGTCTGGTCCCGAGACTGTGTGATGCGGCGGTGTGGAAGGAGCTTCAACCTGTGTCTGGCCTTGGGAGTGTGTGATGGGATGATGCAGAGGGAGCTTCAATCTGTGTCTGGCCCTGGGTGTGTGTGATGCGGTGGTGTGGAGGGAGCTTCAATCTGGGTCTGGCTCTGGGAGTGTGTGATGGGACGATGTGGAGGGAGCTTCAATCTGTGTCTGGCCCCGGGAGTGTATGATGGGACGATGCAGAGGGAGCTTCAATCTGTGTCTGGCCCTGGGAGTGTGTGATTGGGTGGTGTGGAGGGAGCTTCAATCTGTATATGGCCCTCGGAGTGTGTGATTTGGTGGTGTGGAGGGATCTTCAATCTGTGTCTGGCAGGAGGAGTCATGTGATGGAGTAGTGGCCGGTAGGAGAATACCAGCCCTCTCCAGAAAAGAAGGAAAAGAGTAAAGAAAAAGCAAAGCCACAGACACACAAACCACAACAAATAAAAAATAAAGGTGTGGAGGAAATGGCACCAAAGAAAGAAAAACCAAAAACAATGGGAAGAAAAGAAGAAGGAAAGACATTGGAAGAGAAAGGTGAAGGCCTTACCTGTACGAAGAAGCAGGGAACTGCCGTGGAAAGAGGAGCCCACTCCCTGAGGTCAGTGGAAACTCCGAAGGGTTGCGACCCACCGAACGCAGGACTACAAGGATGGCTCACGGAGCCAAACAGAGGTGCACAACCACGCATGCACGAGGAATCGCGCATGTGCGATGCGCACAACAAAGACAACATCGACGGGAGGGAGGACCAGCTGTGGAGTGGAACTCTACAGCACGAACAGCTGAGAAAGACCCGAGAGCAGGGCTCCCAGCAGGAAGATATAGAAAATAACGGGAATGGGAGGAAAGAGAATGAAAAAAGGAAATAAGAGACACAGCAGATGACCAGCCCAGAGGATGAGGACCAACATCAAGACACCATTAAAAAAAAACCCTGCAAACTGAAATAAACAGCCCAACAAGAAAGTCAGAAGAGACACAGATACAAGGAAGAGAGGTAGAGGACACAGGTCCTGGAGTGGACACAAGGGAAGAGGAGGGAGTGCATCAAGCTCTGCACAGAGAAATAGAAGATGAAGGGAATGGACTGTACATAGATAGAAAATTTTTTGAAGAATATATGGAAGCAGTAAAAGAATGGCTGACACGAGAATTTAATGAAATAAAAAGAATAAAAGGTACAGAAGAAAAAGTGAGTAGATTATAGATGGTTATGACAGAAATAGGGAAAAGAGTAGACAAGGTGGAAGAATGAGAAACAGCCATAGAAATGGAAGTGGACGACTTAAAAAGGAAATTGGAAGATTCTGGTAAAAAAGTTAAAGAAACACAGGAGCTGTTATAATAGGAGAAACAATATAAAGATAGTGGGCCTTAAGGAAGATGAAGAAGACAAAGATATGAAAGAATTTATAAAAGAATGGATCCCCAGGGTCCTAGGAATGCCAGAAATACAGGAAGGAATGGAAATAGAAAGGGCACACAGAGCATTAGCCCCGAAACCACAGTCACAACAAAAACCAAGATCCATTCTAGTAAAATTCCTGAGATATACAACAAGAGAAAATATATTGGAGAAGGCAATGAATGTAAAAAATGAGAGAAGACAAAAAGCCACTGGAATACAAAAGTCAAAAAAAATTTTTCTACCCAGACATAAGTTTTGAGCTCTTGAAAAAGAGAAAGGAGTTTAACGCAGCAAAATCGATCCTATGGAAGAAAGTCTATAAATTTATGTTAGGATATCCAGCGGTGCTTAAAATAGTTATCCCGGGGCAACAAAGCAGACTGTTCTCGGATCCAGAGAAAGCACGAGAATTTGCAGAACACCTGCAAAACAGACAGAAAGATGAAGAGATGTAACAAGAACAAGAATGACAACAAACTTCATATAAAGAAGAAAAATAATGTATAAGTAAGAACTAAGAAGGGGAAGAAAGGAAGCAAGGGGGGAATTAAGAGGGTGAGCTTTGTTATATGTGAAGATAAAAGTCTTTTCTGGAGGGGGCTGGGTGGGAGAGAATAACAGTCACTGCAAAATCAGTTGACGCTTGCGAGCGGGTTCGCAAATCCAAATGGAGAGGGGAGATGTGGTTGCCCGACAAGGGACAAAGGGCAACTCATAAAGGGGAGGGACTATTGGGGTTAAAGGAATTTTAGATATGAGAATAGTGGAAATATTTTATGTTTTAGAAATGTTGTCTTATAATGTGTTCAAAAAAAGAAAGCAGAAATGGATAAGAAGGGAAGGTGGTGATGAGGAAACGGAAAGGAAAGATAAACAAAGTATGAAATGACTATGTTGAACTATATGACTATAAATATCAACGGAATACATAACCAAATCAAAAGTAAGAGGCTGTTAAATTTACTGAAGAAAGAAAACATTGATATAGCATTCGTGCAGGAAACACATCTAACTGAAGTGGAACACAAGAAATTAAAGAGAGATTGAAATCTTTTCTGGAAGGGGTGGGGTGGGGGGAAATAGCGGTCACTGCAAAATCAGTTGACGCTTGCGAGTAGATTCGCAAATCCAAATGGAGAGGGGAGATGTGGTTGTCCGACAAGGGATAAAGGACAACTCAGGAGGTGAAGGGGAGATTGGGGATAAATAAGATAGAAATAGGAGAATAAGGAAAATGTTGGATGTTGTAGGAATGTTGTCTTATAAAGAGTTGAAAATAAGAAAACAGAAATGGAAAAGGAGGAAAGGTAATGATGGAAAAACGGAAAGAGAAGATAAACAAAATATAAAAGGGCTACGCTGAACTATATGACTTTAAATATTAATGGAATACATAACCAAATTAAAAGGAAGAAACTACTAAATTTAAATGAATAAATGTATTCCATTAGAAAAAATAACATATAGGTTAAGAAATAATATTGAAATATTGGAACAAGTATAGGAGCCTTACATTAAATACAATAGCGAAAACCTACCAGGGACAAACATTACCTAAGTTGATGGAAGGAGAAGGAAAGAAAAGAATGGACTCAGTAGAATTTCTGGTGTATTTTTGTTGAATGACAACATTGTCTGACTGGCTTAATGCAACCTAGATTGTATACCTAAAATGGATGAGAGGGGGGGTGGGGGGGTGGCTTGGGAGGAGGGAGGGGGGGGGAGAAAAAGTCACTGTATATGTGTGAAAAAGAAATAGTGTATATCATGGCTAATGTGATTTATGGTGTGAAAAATAAAAAAGTTTAAAAAAAAAGAAATTAAAGAGAGATTGGATAGGACATGTAACAGCAGCATCATATAATTCAAAAGCCAGAGGAGTAGCTATATTAATCAATAAAAATGTACCAATCAAAATAGAAGAGGAAATAATAGATCCAGCAAGGAGATATGTAATGATAAAGTGTCAGATATATTCAGAATTTTGGAATTTGCTCAATGTATGTGCACCTAATGAAGAGGATCAAAAATTTATGCAAGATATCTTTTTGAAGATTGCAGATATACAGGGGAATATATTGATAGGAGGGGACTTCAACCTTAATTTGGACTCAAAGATGGATAAAACTGGAAAAAAGACTAGCAGAAAGAACAAAGTAACCAAATTTATGGTTAAATCGATGCAGGAAATGCAACTTTTGGATATATGGAGGAGACAACACTGAAAAGAGAAGGAATACTCATATTATTTGGGTAGACATAAAACATACTCAAGGATAGACCTGTTCTTGCTGTCAGCCCACATCCAAGGGAGAGTTAGGAAAATGGAATATAAAGCTAGATTGTTATCAGATCACTCACCCCTGTTATTAGGAATAGAGCTGGAGGACATCTCACCGAGAACGTATAGATGGAGATTAAACTCCATGCTACTTAAAAGACAGGATTTTAGAAAATTCATTGAGTGACAAATTAAAATGTACTTTGAAATAAATACGGAATCAGTGAAAGACAAATTTATATTATGGGATGCAATGAAAGCCTTCATCAGAGAGCAGATAATAAGTTATGTAACTAAAATGAAGAAGGTCTACAATCGGAAAATAGAACAGTTGGAAAGGGAAATAGCAAGAAGAGAAAAAGAATTAGCAATAAGGGAAGATACAACAAAAAGAAGAGAATTGGCGGACAAAAAAATAAAATACGAAACACTACAAACATACAAGGTGGAGAAGAACATAATGAAGACAAAGCAGAAGTATTACGAACTAGGAGAAAAAAATGCACAAAATACTAGCTTGGCAGCTTAAAACAGAACAAACTAAAAGAACGGTATAGGCATCAAGGAAAATGGACAAACAAATTACATATAACCCAATGGAGATCAATGAAAACTTCAAGGAATTCTACGAGCAACAATATCAAACTGAGAACGAAGGGAAAGAAGACAAAATAGATGAGTTTCTAGCTAAAATTGAACTACTGAAATTGCAAGAAGAGGAGCAAAATAAATTAATAAAATAATTTGAAATAGAGGAAATACAGGATATATTAAAAAAACTACCGAACAATAAAACGCCAGGAGAGGATGGACTCCCAATAGAATTCTATAAAACATTTAAAGACTTATTAATTCCTCCTCTCCTGGAAGTAATGAACCAGATAGAAGAAACACAAAACATGCCAGATTCATGCAAAACAGCAATAATTACAGTAGAACCAAAGATGGGGAAAGATCCACTAACACCAGCATCGTATAGACCAATATCTCTACTTAACACAGATTATGAGCCAATTTAAATTAAGCAGATCAACTAGGCAGGGATGTCCACTATCTCCCTCACTGTTCGCATTAGCTATAGAACCATTGGCAGAACTGATAAGAGCAGAAAATAAAATAAAAGGGATAAAAATAAAGGAGAAGGAGTATAAAATAAGTCTATTTGCAGATGACGTCATAGTATACTTAACAGAACCAGAAATATCAATAAAAGAATTACATAAGAAATTGAAGGAATATGGAGAAGTATCGGGGTACAAGATCAACGCAAATAAAAGTGAAGCAATGCCAATGAATAATACGGATTTCACAAAGTTTAAGAAAAAAATCACCATTTAGATGACAAACACAAGCAATTCGATACCTAGGTATACAACTAGATAATAATCTAAGCCATCTATACAAACTAAATTATCAGCCATTAATGAAGAAATTACAAGACAACATAGAACATTGGAAAGACTTACCACTAACACTGATAGGAAGGGTAAATTGCATTAAAATGAATATCTTCCCAAGGATACAATGCCTATTTCAATCATTACCAATTCACCTAACAGAAAAATTCTTCAAAGAGCTAAAGATAATAAGGAAATTCTTATGGAAAGGGGGGAAACCAAGGATGGAGCTAGATAAATTAACAGAATGGGTCAAACAAGGGGGCTTACAGCTACCAAACTTTAAGAATCATTATAGAGCAACACAATTAAGATAACTATCAGATTTTTATCAAACGAGGGAAAAAACCAGATTGGACCAGATTAAAGCTAGATAAAATAGGGGAGAAGGTACCTGAACATATACTATACAAGTGGGATGAAAAGCTGGTGCAACATAGGAATTCACCAGTTCTGCACCACATGCTCAACATTTGTAAGAAGATTCACGTCGAAAGGAATAAAACAAATTATCAACTACTGAAATAAATATTAACGCAAAATCAACTAATCCCTTTCACAATAGATAACCTTTCCTTTAGAGAATGGGAGAGAAAAGGGATCAAAAGAATAGAAATTTGTTTTTCGGGAAATAAATTATTATCTTTTGAACAAATGAAGGACAAATATGGTATAACTCACGGTACAATGTTTGCATACCACCAACTGAAAACCTACTTGAAGGACAAATTGGGAAGCAGTCTGAGGTTACCAGAAGGAAGCAATTTTGAATATGTGATTTCAGACACATGATAATTAAAAGATTTATAACAAACATGTACATCAAACTGCAAGAGAAAGAGAACGAGGAAACAAGCTGTAAACCCAAACAAAAAAGGGAACAAGATCTAAACATAAAGATAAAGAATGAAACATGGGAAAAGCTATACTCCGGAACTATGAGAAATACAATAAACACGAGGTTACGCATGATACAATATAATTGGTTACACAGGCTATACACCACGCCCCAAAAGTTAAATAAATGGGACCTAACAATATCAGACAGATGTTTTCGCTGTTAGAAGGAAACGGGAACAACAGTACATGGAATTTGGGCATGTGAGAAAGTAGAAAAGTTTTGGGAAGATCTAAATCAGGTATTAAATAAAATCACAAAAAGCAACAGACCAAAAAATCCAGAGATCTTTCTTCTAAGTAATATAAGAAGTAAAGAACTTGGACTCGATTTGGATGGAGCACAAAAAAGATTTATTATGATAGCCTTAGCTGTAGCAAAAAAATGTATAATGTCAACCTGGAAATTAGAAGATAGCCTGAGAATACAGCAATGGTACATAGATATGAATAAATATATCCCATTGGAAAAAATAACATATAATTTAAGAAATAACATCACAGTATTCGAACAAATTTGGGAACCGTACATGGAACACAACAGAGAAGTCAAACCGCGGACATCCACCGCCTAAAATGACAGAAGGAGAAGAAGACGAAATGAACTGACCCAGTGTGTAAAAGTAGATGACACAAATTTCTTGTTTATTTTCATTGTGTGACGATGTTGTTTAATGGGTTTAATGTATCATATAGGTTGAACGTTGAGTGAGTGGGGAGGGGGGGTGAGGGAGGGAGGGGAGAAAATGACACTGTATATTCAAGAGGGAAATGTTTGTGTGTATTTTGGTTAGTATGGTTCATAGTGTGAAAAATTTTTTTTTTAAATTTTTAAAAATCTGTGTCCGGCTCTGGGAGTGTGTGATGGGGGGTGTGGAGGGAGCTTCAATCTGTGTCTGGCCCCGGGAGTGTATGATGGGACGATGCGGAGGGAGCTTCAATCTGTGTCTGGCCCTGGGAGTGTGTGATGGGACGGTGCGGAGGGAGCTTCAATCTGTGTCTGGCCCTGGGAGTGTGTGATGGGACGGTGTGGAAGGAACTTCATGTTGTTTCTGACCTATGCTGTGTCTGTATGTGCCAAGACTGAATTCTTACATGTAAACATTTCAAAGTTGGAAGGTAAGATCTCTACCTGGCCTGCTCTCCTGGACCGTCTTGTGAGTTAGTGGAGCAATGATTGAGTCATGATTGATGAGATAGTGAGAGGCAACATGTGAGGTAAGGGGTGGGGTGAAGGTCACTGCTACAAGTGTTTCCAACATCACAAGTGACATCACAGCCATCCTGATGTCACACAGCTTCAACCCATTGAAATTACATCAAAGGTCAGTAACCAATGGATATCTTGCCCATGGGTGGGCCACTGCAGAGGGAGTACCAGGACTTAGAGACTGCGAAGGACGTGATATATTCCAGATCAGGAGAATGTTTCACTTGTTCCAAGGACCAGCTGCCCTTGACCTTCCAGGTACTGAGGTCATGTGTTTGGAAGGCTAGAAGCAGGGAGCTTCTTTTCACTGGTAGGTGCGACAAGAACTAAGGGAGCAGGATCAAGATTCAGGAGAATAGATGTAGGACAGAGATGAGGAGGAACTGCTTTTCTCAGGGAGTGACAGATCTGTGGAATTCTCTACCCAAGGCAACAGCAGAGGGTGCCTCATTAAATATAGTCAGGTCAATATCTTTTAAACGTTCATTGTCCCCACCTTTACTTTGTCTGGCAGCTTGTTCCAAACACCCACCCCTCTCAATTTATGTCCCAGACCTCTAGTTTTATACTCCTCTACCCTGGGCAAAAGACTGTGACCAAGACCTCATCAACCTCAATAAAGTCACCCTTTGCTCCAGGAAACAAGGTCCCAGCCTTGCCTGATAACTCAAGCCACCTCCCCTTCCCCCCCCCCCCCCACCCCCTGAGTCCATTAGAATCTTCTCTGCTCCCTCTCCAACTTAATTACTTATTCCCCAACATTGGGGCCGGGACTGCAGCACAATACTCTAAGTGTGGTCTAATCAACTACGTACACAGCTGGGTAACCATAAGACTGATGTGTTGGTGCAGTTCTGAGAGGATTGCATCATGCAGCCCTGGACAGGCCCTTCAGCCCAACTGGTCCATGCCGACCAGGTTGGCATTCCTTGGAAGGAATGGTTAAAACAAGTGCATGATGGGATACTTGACCATTGAGAAGCTGAATTTAAAACTGCTAGTGGTAGTTGAAATTGCCTTGTGCAATAAACACGGTGCCAAGAAGTTAAAATAAACAGGACATGAAATCTCTAGCAACCAGGGGGAGGAAGTGCCTGGAGGAAATCCTGGGTCCTGATAATACAGTATAGAGAGAATTGTTCTATTAAGCTAAAGACTAATTGGTATATCTATTGAAAGTTTTATTGGACACTGAAAGGCAAATGTAAGAAAGAATCATGTCAGTTTACCCCTTTTCCTGTATAAATACTTTCAAACCCCTGGTATCCAGCACCCTTGGGGATTGCAGATGCTGGATAAGTGTATTTCCTGGTTGCTTGAGACTTTACTCTTACTTCTGGCCGTCCATCCCATAGGATGATGATGGTTCCTTTCAGTCAGTTTGTGGGGTTTGATATGCAGATATCCCACTCCTCAGTAAGGAATAGCCTTTGTGTGAATGGATGTAGGTGAGCAGGGGGTTCCACAGGTCCAGACCCACCTCTCGACATCCCCTCCCGGATCTAGCGGCACGGTGAGGACCAAGACTCTTACAGTGCCGAACAAATAACCTGCATTAAGAATAAACAGTTGACAGCATAGACGACATGTGCTTTTGCCCCGACCTGTTTTTAATGAACATCTGAGGCCCTTTCGCCTCAAGGAGGATCTTTGTCTAGGTGGTTTATGAAATGTTTGTATTTTTATATGTTGGTGTTTGTATAATTTAAGGGATAGGAGGGGAGGGTGTAAGGAGGGGAAATAAGGACTCTGTCAATCATATTACAAGGAAAGAGAAAAAAGTTTGGTTTTTGGATTTGTACAAATCTTTGAAAAATCAAAAAATATTTTTAAAAAAGAATAAACTGTTGAAAAGACAAAGTCAAAAATATAAAACTGTACTTACACTGAACAAACTTCACTTGCATGAATATATAAACCTTAAAATATTTTACTTTATTTTCAGTCACATTCTTTGTAAACATTTAACCATTACAGCATCTGCAGGTTCCTCCCTCTCCCCAGAGTTGCTCGAAACTCCCCTCCCCCAAGTTTACAGATAAATCCTCTGACCAGGTTGACACTCACTAAGCAGGGATAAGGAGACACTTTAAGAGAGTCACCCCAACGGCGAGCGGCATCAACCAGGTCTTCATCCTGGATGACGCCATCGTTGTTTCACATAACTATATTCAAACAGCTGGTATGAGTAAAGCCTAACCAAGGCCCTCTGCTGGCTGAATATTTGTTCCCAACTTCACCAAAGGTTTACGTGTTACTTCAGAGAACACTTACAATACTAAACTTGCATATTTTTTACATATTATTTTACGCTCTTTTATTTTAATTTTTAGAATTTATTTCAACATTTGTCAATTGGTATGATAATGGTATTCAGTGTTTTTGAGACTTGTTTGTGACAGTTGTCTCATGTCTTTTGAACAATTATCAGTGAAGTTTAATTTACCAAATTCACATTTTTTTAAGCTACTTGCAGATCAGAAATTTTTTACAGATTCAATTACCAAATTTTCCCATGGCTTGTGAATCTAACATGCTGGATGTAATTTGCAAATTTACAACCCTCCCAGAAGGGTTTAATAACCTTTATATATGATAGGCTTTCAAATCGCATCAGGTTTCCCTCAATAAGAATAAAAGAGCATGGGAGCATGATCTACAGTTTTCTATCTCAGTCACCAAATGAGACTTGATTCTTAAATGAGTTAACACTTCTTCACTATGTGCTCGACATTCTCTTAATCAATTCAAGGTTGCATATCAGACTTACATGTCTAAAGGCATATTATCCCATATATTTCCTGATCTATAATCACTGGTGTGACAGATTTAACGATGGGAAAACAACCTTGACACATTATGTTCTGGTCTTGTCGAGCTCTTGAATCTTATGGAGGGAGATTTTTCATGTTTTGCCAATAATATTACATGCAGGGGTAGAGCATTGGATGATTCACTGGAAACAGAGAGTGGGAATAAAGGGATCCTGTTCTGGTCCTGGTTGGCTACCGGTTACCAGTGGGGTTCTGCAGGGGGCGGTGTTGGGGTCACTTCATTTTACAATGCATGTTAATGATTCGGATTGTGGAATAAATGGCTTTGTGGCCAAGTTCGCAGATGATAAAAAGATAGGTGGAGGGGCAGGTAGACAGGAGGAAATGGAGAAGCTGCAGAGACTTAGATGAGGAGAATAGGCAAAGAAATACAATTTTGGAAAGTGTACGGTCATGCACTTTGGTAGAAGAAATAAATGGGCAGGCTGGATTTCCTAAAGGTTAACCTCCAGGTTGAGTCGGTGGTGAAGAAGGCTAAGGCAATGCTGGCATTCATATCTAGAGGGATAGGATACAAGAGCAAGGATGTGATGTTGAGGCTTTATAAGGCACTGGTGAGGCCTCACTTGGAGTACGAGGTACATTTTGTTCTCCTTATTTAAGAAAGGATGTTGTGGCGATGGAGGGGGGTTCAGAGAAGATTCACAAGAACGATTCCTGGAATGAAGGGATTAGCAGTTGAGGAATGTTTGATGGCTCTTGGAGTGGACAACTTGGAGTTCAGTACAATGAGGGGGTACCTCATGGAAGCATTTTGAATGCTGAAAGGCCTGGACAGATATATGTGGCAAAGTTGTTTCCCAGGGTGGGGAAGTCCAGGACAAGGATTGGAGGGTACCCATTTAAAACAGATGTGGAAGAATTTTTTAGCTAGAGAGTGGTAAACCTCTGGCATTTGCTGCCATAGGTGGTTATAGAAGCGAGGTCATTGGGTGTTTAAGGCAGAGATTGATGGGTATCCGATTAGCCAGGGCAGCAAAGGTTATAGGGAGAAGGCCAGGGAGTAGGGCTGAGTGGGAAAATGGATCAGCTCATGATGAAATGGTAGGGCAGACTCGATGGGCTGAATGACTTGCTTCTGTACCTATATATTTTGGTCATGTAGTGTCACACTGTAGGAGTCACACTGGGCCAGCCACTTCAACAATCCCTATGGCCATGAATTCTTTTGCATCACGAGAAGACGAGAATGTGGTCATGATACTTGTCCCCAACTATCACGGTTGGAAAATGCACAAAGGCAATGAGGGGGAGGGATGGGACCCCGGCCAGTGTGAAAATGGAGGGAAGTCCATGATTTGCTTATGAAACATGAAGGCGGTGGGTCTAGTCATGAGTTGAGTCGATTTACCAGCTGTCTGTCAGTTCAATGGCCCAGTTCAGTCCATGTTTCGCGGAGATTTGGAGTGGGTGAGGGTGCAGCCCCTGCTGCGTGCATGAAGGGGTTGCTCCTCAAGTTCCAGCTGCATTTCAGCCCCACGCTTTTGATCTTTGGGCTCTCATACGGAGGAGGGAGGGTCGAACGAGGGTTGTCAATCTGGTACTGGGCCTGGCCAAGATGGTCACCCGTGGGTCCAGGCTGTGGGTAGTCGAGGGTTCAGCTCAGGCTGACTGCCTGCCCCTCTTCTGAGGACACCGGTGTGGCCGTGTATCCCTAGAGAAGGACCACTCAGTGCTCTCGGGCAGTGCGGAGGGTCTCTGGGAACGGCTCCCCCCCCCCACCAAGGTTTGACGGTAACATGTTTTGTGTCAAGAGCCTGAATTATGGGCTAGTGTGGTACTTGTAACTTTTGGACAATAAATAATACAGGGGTGGGATTGAATTACTGCCAAATAGGCATAAAACAGGGGCAATGCTGAGAAGAGGGAGGGGGGGGTCACACTGTGGGAGTGGCACATACTCATTCCTGGCCCTCCCCCAGTGCTGCACATGTTGAGACTCCCAACACAATGTTAACGTGTTGGTGTGTAGGCCTTTGGTTCTGTATCAGAGGTATGTCCCTGTGGTTTTGTGTGTGGCGCCCAGTGGGAAATGGGAAACAGGAAAGCTCAGAGGTCACTGATCAGCCAAGACGTCCTTCACAAAGTACTGTCTCATATCAAATTCTTCCAGACAGTTCCACCCCACCAAAACTCTGCACTGTGGAAGTGAGCAGAGGATTGCAACAGTAACCGCTATGCCAGTAGCTTAACGTAGGATAACCTTTCTCCCTGCTGCCCTCTCTCCCCCCCCTCTCTCTTCCCTTGCCCCACTATTTTTCCCATCCCCTCCTCCCAATCAACCCTGCTTAATTTTTAATTTAATGCAATTTTAAATGAATTATTTCATTAAAATAAAATTGTATTTATTAAATAAGAAATTAAGAAATCTATGTTAACCCGCCGCCCACTTACCATTCACCCTTTCCTGCACTCCCCTCCCTCTCCCTCCCTCTGTCCCTTTTTCTCACCCTTTCTCTGCCTCTCCATCTCTCTCTCCCCCACATCTCTCCTCCCTGTTTCTCCCTTTCTCTCCCTCACTTTTTGTAAAGTAGAGGCTCTGTCACTCCATCAATTTAAAATGCAGAATTCAACTGGTTCCTGGAGATTGATGAGGTCTGGGGTATGGGAAGAATCTGGAAAATGGTGCTCAGGGAGAAAAGCCCAGCCAGGGTATAACATGGATGCAACATGACCTCTTGAACTCAATGCTCAGCCCAATGAAACCAAACACATAGTACACCTCCATGGAAGACCACTTAGGAGGATCTATGGAGCTGGACCCCAGATTCCTCTGCATGTCGATACTTTTAAGATCCCTGCCATTAACTGCATACATTTCCTGTCATTTCCCCTCCCAAAATGCAACAACTCAGACATGTTGGCATTAAACTCCATCTGCCATCTCTCTGTCCAGATCTGGAACTGATCTATATCCTGTGGCATTCTTTGATAGCCCTCTACACTGTCCAATTCTGCACCAATCTGCAAATTAGTAACCCATCCACCTATTTTTTCATATACTGCATAAGTATATGTGTGAATTCACAGAGACACACATACATTTATATACATATACAGTATAAAGATATTCTTTGGCTTGGCTTCGCGGACGAAGATTTATGGAGGGGGTAAAAAGTCCACGTCAGCTGCAGGCTCGTTTGTGGCTGACAAGTCCGATGCGGGGCAGGCAGACACGATTGCAGCGGTTGCAGGGGAAAATTGGTTGGTTGGGGTTGGGTGTTGGGTTTTTCCTCCTTTGCCTTTTGTCAGTGAGGTGGGCTCTGCGGTCTTCTTCAAAGGAGGTTGCTGCCCGCCAAACTGTGAGGCGCCAAGATGCACGGTTTGAGGCGTTATCAGCCCACTGGCGGTGGTCAATGTGGCAGGCACCAAGAGATTTCTTTAGGCAGTCCTTGTACCTTTTTTTTGGTGCACCTCTGTCACGGTGGCCAGTGGAGAGCTCGCCATATAACACGATCTTGGGAAGGCGATGGTCCTCCATTCTGGAGACGTGACCCATCCAGCGCAGCTGGATCTTCAGCAGCGTGGACTCGATGCTGTCGACCTCTGCCATCTCGAGTACTTCGACGTTAGGGATGTAAGCGCTCCAATGGATGTTGAGGATGGAGCGGAGACAACGCTGGTGGAAGCGTTCTAGGAGCCGTAGGTGGTGCCGGTAGAGGACCCATGATTCGGAGCCGAACAGGAGTGTGGGTATGACAACGGCTCTGTATACGCTTATCTTTGTGAGGTTTTTCAGTTGGTTGTTTTTCCAGACTCTTTTGTGTAGTCTTCCAAAGGCGCTATTTGCCTTGGCGAGTCTGTTGTCTATCTCATTGTCTATCCTTGCATCTGATGAAATGGTGCAGCCGAGATAGGTAAACTGGTTGACCGTTTTGAGTTTTGTGTGCCCGATGGAGATGTGGGGGGGCTGGTAATCATGGTGGGGAGCTGGCTGATGGAGGACCTCAGTTTTCTTCAGGCTGACTTCCAGGCCAAAAATATATAAACACACATATACATATACAAACATATATATTTCAGGATATAAGTCAACCCCCCTCCTTCATTTGAAGGGTTTTATGGTATATGTAGTGTATGTCGACCCCCATTTTCTGGCTGCCTGAGGTGCCCCATTGACTGGTGTATAAGTCAAGCCCCAAAGCTCGTGATGCCTGAGATGGGCCATTGACCGGTGTATACATCGACCTCCATAGATCATGTGGATTGATCTGCTGGGCGTTGGCTGGAGGAGATGGCTATCATAGAGGGTCCATCAACACAACACAGCACGTGATGAAAATATGAAGTGAACTTTGTTGAAATTGATAGAAATAGCCAAGAAAAATTGGTTAGAGATTGGAGGAAGAAAGAAGAAACTAAGAAAAATACCAAAAAGGCAATGTTCGTTGAGAAAAGGAATCACTCATTGACCAGAGGTGGAAAATCACGTTGCAGAATGGGTTCGTGAACAGAGGCGGGATCACTACAGTCACCCGAAATAAAATAAGAATGTGCCCTGCAGGGGGCCAAGTCGCACCCAGACCTCAGTGCTGATTTTGAGGCTACAGTCGGCTGGTGCAATTGTTTCATGAACAGGAAAAATCTGGTATTGCACCAATAAATGAAAAAATTGCACAGAAACTATCAAAAGATCTTGATCACAAAGTTGTAAGTTTTCACCAGTTTATTGTATGGAACCGGCAGAAACACCGGTTTGCATCATCAAATATCGGAAACATGGACAAAACCCCCAAGAATTTTGACATGAGAGGCAATAGAACAGTGGGATGGAAAGGGGCTAAAACTGTACAAACCAGAAGTACTGGCCATGAAAGAACCAGGTTTACGGTGGTGTTATCGTGCACAGCTTGACAGGACAAAGTTAAGACCTACGATAATCTTCAAACGCAAAATTAAACCAAAAATGAAATTCCCTGCAGGTAATTCTGTACATTTTCATGAAAAAGGATGAATGGATAAAAATGGTGTAAAACTGTGGATGGGGACAATGTGTGGAACAGGGGGTTTACACAAAGAACAGAGTTAGCTGGTCTGGGATCTGTTTCGTAGCCATTTAACTGAGACTAAAAGTAGATTATGACTAAATAACACTTGCATCCTGGGTTATCCTGGGTGGTTTGACATCTATATTGTAACCTCTCAACCTCTGCTTGAACAAGCCATTCAAAGACCACGTGTGCGAGGAATGGAATACATGGATGTCGAGTGCAGAAAAGTAGTTTACCAAAAGTGGGGCAATGCGTGCTGCATCACTTGATGTGTTGTGTAACTTTGTGCTCAAGGCATTGGATGAAGTGAAAGTTGAGATTGTGATAAAAATCATTTCTAAAGTGCAGTATCTTTTGAGCAATTGCTGGCACGGAAGATGATTTATTTGTGGGACACTGACGATGAAACTGAAACCGCCTCATCAGATACAGGCTGGGACCCATATGATGACTGTTTAAACCAATGGTTCTCAACCTTTTTCTTTCCACTTACATTCCACTTTAAATAATCCCTATACCATCGGTGCTCTGTGATTAGTAAGGGGTTGATTAAGGAAGGATGTGGAGGAAGGTTGAGAATCATTACTCTAGATCTAATTATTACTGAAATATTTTGCTTGAGAAAAGTTGTCAGTGGCCCATTTCCATTGGAATTGTGAAACTGTGCACATAACGAGTCAATGAAGGACGATTAAAACAGGGGCTTTCAAACTTTTTCTTCCCACTCACATCCCACCTTAAGCAATCCCTTACTAAACACAGAGCACCAATTACTTAAAGAGGGATGTGAGTGGAAAGAAAAAGGTCGAGAACTACTGATTTAAACAGTGAGAGTGTAGATGTGTTGGTTGCCATCTTAGCCTCAGACGGTGATAGCGGAAGTGATTTTGAAGGGTTCTAAATGAGTTGTTTTCAATAAAAATCTCAATGAAAATCTGTTGCAGTCGGGGGTTTTTTTGGTTTTCAAGGGTTGACATAAACCGGATCAGCGCGGATTAGATTTTGATCTGAATTTAAGGACTCAAAAGTATATCTGGTGTATAAGTCGAACCTCATTTTTTGAGTGTTTTTTTGGTTTCATGACTCGACTTATACGTCAAGTGTATGTATGTGTTTTTTTATATATACACACACACAGATATATATAGATAAAATATGAAACAAGATCACGATAAATAAACTGAAGTAGGCTGGCCATTCAGCCCATCAATTCTGCTCCACAAATCCAACTTGAGCTAAACTGTTCTCACATCTAATTCCAAGTTCGGGCCTGTTCCCCTGACTAATTAGATGCCAACCAATCTCCCCCTTAAACTTCCCCAATGATTGGGCCACCACAGTTGCATGTGGCAATGAATTTCACAAATCCATGACCCTCTGGCTAAAGAAGTTTCTCCTCTTCTCTGTTTTCTAATGCTAAGACTGTGCCCTCTTGTCCTGGATTCACCCACTAAGGGAAACATCTTATTCACATCTACTCTGTCCCATCCTTTCAGCGTTCAAAATGTTTCTGTGAGATCCCCTCTCATTCTTCTATATTCCAATGAAAACAGTCCAAGAGATGATAAACCTTCCTCATTTTAGCCCTTGCATTCCAGGAATCATCCTGGCAAATCTTCTCTCTACTCTCTCCAACATTATTACATCCCTTCTAAGATAAGGGGCCCAAAACTGCACACAGTACTCCAAATGAGGCCTCACCAGTGCCCCATAGAGCCTCATCAACATTTCCTTACTCTTATACACTGTCCCTCTTGAAATGAATGCTAACATGGCATTTGCTTTCTTTACTCTCGATCCAACCTATTGTTAACCTTTAGGTCATCCTGTACAAGGAACTCCAAGTCCCTTTGCAGTTCTGAATTTTGAATTTTCTCTCCATCCAAATAATAATCTTCCTGTTTCTTTCTCTTCCAAAATGTACAACTGTACATTTCTCAACATTGTATCTCATCTGCCATTTCTGTCCAAGTCTCTCTGCAACCTTTCAGTTTCTTCAACACTTCCTACTCCATCACCTACCTTGCTGTCATTTGCAAACTTCCCCACAAAACCATTCAATCCGTAATTAAATCATCAATATATATTGTAAAAAGAAGTGGCCCCAACACCAACCCCTGCAGAACACCACTAGTAACTGTCAACCAACCAGAACAGGATCCCTTTATTCCCATCCTTTGCTTTCTGCCTATCAGCCAATGCTCCATCCAATTTAATATCTTTCCTGTAATTCCATGGGCTCTCATCTTATTAAAGCAGCCTCTCATGTGGCACCTTATTAATGTCCTCCTTTGTCCATCCCACGTGATTACCTCATAAATTCCAAAAGGTTGGTCAGTCAGGATCTTCCCTTCATGAAACCATACTAGCTTGGACCTATCATGTCATTCACCTCCAGGTATTTCATAACTTTGTCCTTGAGGATCGACTCTAATAGCTTTCCAACTGCCAATGTCAGACTAATAGGCCTATAATTTCCTGCCTCCTTTCTTAAACAGAGGAACTACATTTGTGACTTTCCAATCCTCTGGAACCATTCCTGAGTCCATTGATTTCTGCAAAATAATTTCCAATGCCTCCACAATCTCCAAAGCTACCTCCTTCAGAACCCATGGGTGTATCTCATCCAGTTCAGGAAACTTATCTATCTTTAGTTCATTCATCTTACTAAGCACCATCTCTCTAGTAATCCTGACTTACTTAATTCTATTCCCTGAGGCCTCTGACGATCAAGTATATGGCCATTGTCTTCCTCAGTGGAGACTGACGCAAAGTACTCATTTAGTTTCTCTGCCTCTCTTTGCTACCCATTATAATTTCTCCAGCATCATTTTTAATCAGTCCTACATCTACTCGTGTCTCTCTTTTTATATATTTTTAAAAAAATCATCCTTTTGTATGTTATTTGCCAACTTCCATTCATAATTCATCTTTTCTTTCCTAATAACTTTCTTTATCTCTAAGTGTTTAAAAGTTCCCAGTCCTCTGTTTTCCCACTAATTTTTGCTTCCTTGTCTGCCCTCCCTTTTGCTTTTATTTTAAGTGTAACCCCTCTTACATTTAAAATTTGTGCCATTTTTCCATTAATAATTTTCCTTTTTCTTGGACTATATCTATCCTGCACTTCCTTTATTTCTTGTTGAAATATCCTCCAATTCTGTTCTGCTGTCCCTCCATCTAGCTTACTTTTCCTGTCAACTAGGGCCAGTTCCTCTCTCATACCCCTGTAATTCCTTTTGTTCATGAGGCAGAGAGCATTGTGGGTACTGTAACAGTTGGCACAATGATATTACAGTGCCAGTAACCAGGGTTCGAATCCCGCGCTGTCTATAAAGAGTTTGTACCCCAGAGGCTCTGGTTTCCTCCCACCCTTCAAAATGTACGAGGGGTTGTAGGTTAATTTGGGTGTAATTGAACAGTGTGGGTTTAAATGGCCAGAATTAGCTCCTCCCACACTGCAAATAATTTTTTTTAAAAATGGGTGGGTGTCTGCGCGCGCATGCCTGTGTGACCGTGTGAGGGTGCGTGGTTGCAGACATATGTACACACACACATCACAAATAATTTTCCTTCACCCTATTTTTAAAAATATAATAATTTACACCTGTTACACAATTAAAAATAAATGTGAACATGTTTAATGATCTTTGTGTTTTCCCACCGGGTGGAGAGATGGTGGGATTCAGTGCAGGAGCCCCGCGCGGGCAAAAGTTGGGAGGTCAAGGGGAGATGTCGCTGGACATTCCGTGTGGTAACACACCCCAGGAAAAGGGGAGGTGACCTAAGGCTGGGTCAGTCTGGGGAGATGACACAAGACTGGGTCAATCTGGAGAGACACCCCCCCCCCTCTCAGGATCTTCAGCCATGCTTGAGAGAGGAAAGAATTGGAAAGGAGAGCTAGTCTTTTCAGCACCTGAATAACCCCAGCGCCTGAGTGGGGGATAGTGTAGGTGACCCTCCCAATCACAGGATGGACTTCACTGCCATCATGGGATTGTAGCCTAGGTATTGAGATGAGAGCTGGTTCAGGACACCAACGGAAGCCATTGCAATCAGAATCCACAACATCTTCGCACTGAAGTAGAGAGGGGACAACCTGGTGGAATAGAAGGACATCCTGCTAACATCTGGACTGATAGAAAAGAAACCCTGACCTCAAATTCACACCACAAACTATAAGCGAGTCAGAAAAGCTAGACAGCAGGCCGCAAGAAGGGCTTAAGAGCCTGTTTCTGATCTGAAAACTATAACAATACTATACTTCAACACAGAGAGTGGTGGGGGCCTGGAATGCATTGCCAGGGGTGGTGGTGGAGGCTGGTACAATAGAGACATTTAAAGGACTCTTAGACACATGGATGCAAGAAAGAGGGTTATGAGTGTGAGGGAGGGAAGGGTTAGATTGTTGAGTAGGTTTATATAAGAACATAAGAAATAGGAGGAGTTGGCCATCCATCCTGTCAAGCCCGCAATGATATCACAGCTGATCTGACGATGGGCTCATCTCCACCTTCCTGCCTTTTCCCCCATATCCGTTAATTCCCCCATGATGTAAAAATCTATCCAACCTTGTCTTAAATATATTTACTGACGTCCCCTCACTGCCACCCTCTAGGAAAAGCAGTTCCTTCTCATCTCCATTCCAAATCTACCACCATGAATCTTGAGACCACGTGCCCTACTTGTAGTCTTCCCCACAAGTCAAAACAATTTACCTACCTCTATCTTATCCATTCTTTTCATAATTTTATACATTTGTACAAGATCCCCTCTCTTTCTTCTAAACTCCAGTGAGTACAGTCCCAGACGACTCAATCTCTCCTCATAAACCAACCCCCTCATCCCTGGAATCAACTTGGTGAACCTCCTCTGCACCAGCTCCAAAGCCAGTATGTCCTTCCTCAAGACCAGAACTGCATGCAGTTCTCCAGATGTGGCCTTACCAGGACCTCGTACAGTGGCAGCAGAACCTCCCTGTTCTTAAATTCAATCCCTCCAGCAGTGAAGGCCAACATTCCATTTGCCTACTCGATAACCTGCTGCACCTGCAAACCAACCTTTAGTGATTCATGCACAAGCGCTCCCACGACCTTCTGCACAGCAGCAGGCTGCAATCACTTGCCATTTTATATAGCTTGGCAAGTCTGGAATGTTATATGCTCTAGGATATACTTGTATCCCATGGTGCCTTCACCTGCCTTGGCTTTGGGCTCCATTAACCCCTTCCTGACCCCCCTCTGCTCTCTTCAAATACCCCTTGTTGGTCGAACCTCTGGTCTCTTGCCTAACACCTCCCTGCTAGTGTCAAACTCTGACAACGGTGTGCTGCACCATCTTGCAATATTTTATTACAGGTTGTACTTGTTCATAAGATTAAAGACAAAGCAGAAAAGGCCATTCAGCCCACAGTATCTATGTTAGCTCTTTAAGAGTCTTCAAATCAGCCCCATCTGCCCATTCCCTGCTACCCAGCTTATTTTCTCCTGTTTGAACTTTTATCCAAATCCTTTCTGAAAATTCCTGTTTAATCTGGGAATCAAAAAAAATCTGGAAGATGCTGGAAATCTGAAATAAAAGCAGAAAACTCTGGAAAGACTCAGCAAGTTAGGAAGCCCCTGTGGAGAAAAGAAACAGGGTATATGTTTCAGGACTAGATCCCTGCATCAGAATGGTCTCCAACTTGGAACATTAACTCTGCTTTCCTTCTCTCAGAGGCTGACTGACCTGCTGAGCTTTTCCAGCATGTTCTGCTTTTATTTCAGATTTCTGGCGTGATTCTGCCCCATGTCTTATGGTCTTGGGGACTTTTTGGGCCAAAACCTTTAACCAGGACTCACAAGAAACAGATTAGCACACAAATGAAAGGGTGGTTGGTGGAGGAGCTCAAGTTGGCAAGTGATTGAACACAAGGGGAAGGGTGAAGAACAGGCAGGAAGCACGTAGATGACTGGAGGAGAGACAGCAGGTGGAGTAAAATGCACCCTGATGGGAGGAAGGAAGGGAAGGGGTGAGGAAGAGTTGGAGGAAGGGTAGCATTTAGGGGGAGCAGGACGGGGAGGAGAGGGAAGGAGATGGAGGAACAATCAGAGCCTTTTTACCTCTTTACCGCTGATTCAGCGTAGCCTTTGAAGTACTTGTACCTGCCGCAAAGGTAAAGAATTCCAACACACACTGCCAGCCCTGGACAGGATGAGAAAGAGTTAGTGACCATGTAGTGAAGGGAGGGAAGTTTAGGGGAGTCTCAGGGGAAAGATTTTATTTTAAACTCAGAGAGTTGTGGGGGCCTGGAATGCCTTGCCTGGGATGGGGGTGGAGTCTGGAACATTAAGGGCATTTAAGAGACTCTTAGACAGACACATGAATGGATGAAAAATAGAGGGCTATGGGGTAGGGAGTGTTTTGTTTTTTTTGGCAGGAATATATAGGTCAGCAGAACATTGAGGGTCAAGGGGCCTATACTATGCTGTAACATTCTATGTCACTGCCAAATGAGTGTCAGACCAGTGCTGTTCTGATGAAGGGTCATTGAAACACTCCGGCTTTTCCTCTCTCCATAGATACTGCCTGACCAGCTGAGTATTCTCATTGTTGATGTTTCAGACATGATCTTCCATTGGTTCAGATCATTACACAAACTCTTCACCACATCCCTCCCAATTCCTTGTCTATCCTCATGCCTGGAACACTTTTAGTGCAACTATATCCAGACATGTGAATGACAGCTAGAGGAATGCTATTACAGTGCCATGATCCAGATTCGAGCCCACCATTGCACGTGTGGAGCTTGCACGTTCTCCGAGTCTACAGCTCAGTCTGTCACACAACCCCTCCCCTCCATCACACACTCCCTCCTCTCCATCACACATCCACTCTCCTTTATCACACCTTCCCTGTCCATACCCCTCTCCATACCCCTCCCCTCCATCACATGTCCTCTCTCCTTTATCACATTCCACCCCGTTCATAACTCTCTCCTCCATCATACACCCCCCTCCTCTCCATCATACATCCCCTCTCCTTATCACATGCTTTCCACGTTCACACTCTCCTCCCCTCCATCACATCCTCCACTGTCTTGAAAAACAAGACTACATTAACAGATCCATCCTACCCCACCCACACTCTCTTAACCCCCAACCCCCCTCCCCCCACTCCCAGCAGGAAGGAGATTCATTAGCATGCGATCAGGCACTGTCACGTTCATGGACAGTTTATTTCATGCTGTTATCAGGCTCCTGAATGATCCCCAGTAAAACTATGTTGCCTTTGCACCGTCCCAACTGATCTCCCTACCTGTAACTGCACTTTTGTACGGTCTTACTTGTTGTACTATGTATGGGATATCTAACCGTTCTGCTCATAAAACCTCCATCACTACATCATGTGACAGAACCTTGAACTTGAACTGAGGCAGTGAGTTTCCTCCAAAATTCCGAAAAGATGTGGGTGATTAATTGGCCTTGGTAAATTGTCTCTTAGTTTGTGGATGAGGGGTGAACTCAGGGGGGAGTTGATGGGAGTGTGGGGATAATATGATTAGTGCAAATGGGTCTGCATAATTTTGATAGGCTGAAGGGCCTGCTTCAACACTAACACTCATTGGAATTGATGATATGTTTGAACTGGAAGCAAGCTGGGGTGTGTGGAGAGAGCAGGAGCTCAGTACTGCTTGGGGAGCTCATAGTGCAGCAGGGAAATGAAGGGCAGAGTGCTCCCCCGAACTGTTCTGTGACAAGGTGGGGTGAATGGATCTCCAGTTAGCCGGCAGCACCCCTGATGAGCTGGCTGAGGCACGGAGCAGAGCCCCGAGGTGACTTCATTCATTGTTCACCCTGGATATCCCCACAGAGGAGATGAATGGATCTCTAACCCCAGGAACCTGCGAACTCCATCCAGACCCTGTTGTAAACCTTCACTGTCCACAACAGCACTAACATTGATGTAATCCACAAACCTACTAACCATGCTCACTGCATTGTCATCCAGCTGTAGATGACAAACAGTGGACCAGGCACCACTGACCCCTGCAGCACACCCCGGACACAGGCTGACTTGAGTAGCCACCTTCTATTCCCACCCTCTGTCTCCTACCAGTAGGCCAGTTCTATATTCAGTGTCCCAGCTCCCCCCAGATCCCATCCGATCTGACAACATGGAGCACTACAGCACAGTACAGGCCCTTCGGCCCTTGATGTTGTGCCGACCCATTTATTCCTTAAAAAATAGTATTAAACCATCCCTACCCTGTAACCCTCTATTTTTCTTTCATTCGTATGCCTGTCTAAGAGTCTCTTAAATGCCCCCAATGTTCCAGCCTCCACCACCATCCCTGGCAAGGCATTCCAGGCTCCCACAACTTTCTGTGTAAAAAATAACTTACATCTGATGTCTCCCCTAAACTTCCCTCCCTTCACTTTGTACAGACGTCCTCTGGTGTTTGCTGATCCTGCCCTAGGAAACAGGCGATGTCTGTCCACCCTATCTATGCCTCCTCATCTTGCAGACCTCTATCAAGTCTCTTCATCCTTCTACGCTCCAGAGAGAAAAGTCCCAGCTCTGCAAACCTTGCCACATAAGAGTTATTCTCCAATCAGGTAACATTCTGGTAAATCTCCTCTGCACCTTCTCCACAGCTTCCACATCCTTCCTGTAATGAGGTGACCAGAACTGAACACAATACTCCAAGTGTGGTCTCCCCAGAGATTTGTAGAGTTGTAACAGGACCTGTCTATTCCTGAACTCAAGCCCAAATCGTCAGTTATGGGCCTGCCTTTGCTACACAGAGGACACTGTTTGACCTGCTAATTTTCTCCAGATTTTTGTGTTTTTACTACAATCCCCCCCCTATTGGAGGCTAGTATAATGGGGCATTTAAAATACTCAGCCATTTGGATGAAATTAAAAAAAATAGAGGTTATGAGTGGAGAGAGGGAAGGTTTATATCATTAAGTAGATTTCTATCAGTCAGCACAACATTGTGGGCTGAAGGGACTGTGCTGTAATGTTCTATGTTAATTCCATTCTGAGTTCCTCTTTACCTGGCCTAGCCGGGGGGGCAAGTTACAATGTTACATTAACCCACGGATCCCCTCACGTTTTTGGGGTGTGGGAAGAAAGCAAAGTTTCCCGGAGAGGGACCCTCCAAAGACACAGAGAGAACATGCAAACTCCACACAGACAGTGCCAGAGGTGGGAATCAATTCCATGTCCCCAGCACAGAGCAGCAGCAGCACCCCCGCTGCACTGCCCCAACAGAGGAGCAAGCACAGTGTTCTGAACAGTTATAGACAGTGAGGGTAGTCTGAGGCAGGAGGCTGTGGCATTACAGGATCAGCTGTTGGGCAGAAGAGTTCTGCATTTGTTGAGGGCTAACCTCAAGCAGTTCTGCAAAGGCTGGTGTTACATCAGCAACTGGGAACACAGCAGGACTAGAAACCCATGTAAAGTGAAGGTACGGGGAACAGCTTGCACAAGAATTGGTCTGATCATTCCTGAAGGCAAACTGTAAATATTCCCACAAATACGTGACAATATTTGCCAAGAAGGTTGATGAGGGTGGAGTGGGAGGTGCTGTCTACGTAGACTTTAGCAAGGCCTTTGATAAGGTCCCACATGATAGGCAGGCCCACAAGGCCAGATCACATGGATCCAGTGGGAGCTGGCCTACTGGATATGGTAGGAGACATAAAGTGGGAGTGCAGGGCTCTTACCCAGATCGGAGACCTGTGACCAAGGGTGAGATACAAGGATCAGAGCTGAGCCCCACTTTTTTTTGTCATCTATACTAATGACTTGGATTACAATGCAATTAGCATAGTTTGTGGGTGTGGGGATGACATCAAAGTTGGTGGTGATGATTACTGAAGAAGGTTCTCTGAGATTTCAACAGGAACAGGGAAAGTCAGCCAAGGAATGGTAGGTGGAATTTAACTCAGACAAGTGCAAGGCGTTGCTCTTTAGGAGGTAAAACTAGGGCAGGATTTTAATGGTCATGTCCTGGGAAGTTTTGTAAGTCAGAGAGGCTTGGGGGGTGGGGTACAGGTTCATAGTTCCATGAAAGTGGCGGGAACAGGTAGCCAGGGAAGTGAAAATGCTTGCTGTAGTGGTAGTGCGTCATGTTGTTAGAGTAAACATCTCAAGGAAAGGGGATGTAGTGATAGAGTGCTAGTGATGCTCCTGACCACTAGAGGGAGTTGGAGACTAGTTTGTTGCAGCTTGGGGATTCAAGATAGATGCCTCTACATGGTGTGTGTACTTTAGCTAATAATGCATAGTTGCTTTAAAATAATCCATTTCTTTATTACAATAAAAGAAACATCACCCTTGCCTTCATTGGTCAGGGAACTGAGTGCAGAATTGGGACATCATGTTTCAACTGTACAGCACTTAGACTGTTGTGTGCAGTTTTGGTCACCCAGCTATAGGAGATGACATAAGCTGGAAAGGGTGCGGAGAAGATTCACGAGAATATTACCCAAGATGAATTATAAGTAGGGCTTGGATCGACTGGGACTTTTCTCAGGAGACCCAGGGGACTTCATAGACGTTTATAAAATCTTGAGGGGAATAGACAAGGTCAGTAGTCTCTTTCCCGGGGTAAAAGAGTTGGAGAGGATAAAGATTTAGAGTGAGATGGGAAAGATTGAAAGGGACTTGAGGGGCACCTTCTTCACATAGAGGGTGATGGGTGTGTGAAACGAGTTGCTGGAGACAGTGGTGAAGGTGGGAACAATTGTGACATCAAGATACATAAGCAGGTAGATGGACAGAAAAGGTCTACACCAGCCATTCTCAACCTGTTTTTGACTGTGACCACCCAGGTTTATGGGCCCCTTCCCTGTGAAGGAGTTAAGTTTAGTTGGTTTCTTCTGTACTTCTCTCCAACAAACTACATAAAAAATATGATGATTTCAGTCCATGCCTCCCCCCCCCCCCCACCCCAAAATGTGCTGTTTCCCTCTCTATGACTCTCTGACTTTCTTTAGTCATAAAGTTTGGGGTAAACATCACTCCATCCTGCTCTGACCATGAGATGCTTTATCACTAGCTGAGTGAACAGATGCCTTAACATCCCACTGGGAATTCTGGAGATAGATTCAAGAGGCATGAGGAAACACTTACCCTGGCTGAAGAAGATTCCAGCATCCTGCTCTGACCATGAGATGCTTTATCACTAGCTGAGTGAACAGATGCCTTAACATCCCACTGGGAATTCTGGAGATAGATTCAAGAGGCATGAGGAAACACTTACCCTGGCTGAAGAAGATTCCAGCAATCCAAAGAACACCCAGGAACATTGAGAAGTACTCAGTGGAATTGGTTCTGGAGAAGAAAATGAAACTTAACTCAGTCCTACTCTTGTGGAGCAAGTGATTGTTACGTACGTCTGAGACCATGATTCCAGTCCACACATTCTGCCGCCTGCTTCACCCCACTGACTGCTAGCCACCCTACTCAATGCAGTGAGATCTCCACATGGGGAGAGTTATAGAAGGGAAGGTCCCAGGGGTAGAGGTACATAGTTCCCTGATAGTGGTGACACAGTAGAAGGGTTGGCAGAGAGGCATTTGAACACTTGCGAGAGAGAAACACAGAAGTCTGCAGATGCTGTGATGGTATTAAAAACACACTAAAATGCTGGAGGATCTCATCAGCCTCTATAGGGGACTTTTTTGGGCCTGAGCCCTTCTTCAAGGAAGAAGCAGAATGAGCCAGAAGCAGGAAATCTCAGACAGTGCAGCTGTGGGATAGGGAAGGGAGAGACTGAGCTGGATGGGATTAATATCAACTTCTCTGGCTTTGGTTAACCCCTACCCCCACCCTGTCGTCTCCCAGCTCTGTCTCTCCCTTCCCACAGACATGAGAAATTCTCACCTCTCTCCTCATCACATCTAATTAACTCCTTGTGTGGGTCTGGATTCTTCCAACCCCCCTCCCCTGGCCGGCACTGCCTGATTTCCTTCTGCTGGCTCATTTGCTTATTCCTTGAAAAGGGCTCAGGCCCGAAAGGTCAGCATTTAACATTTATAAAGTTCACCAGGCTTTGGTGCTTGAAAGGTAAATGGTTACTGCTCAGGAAGGTTCTTGTCGGTTTTCAGAGAGAGATTTGTTGTTTCTTTTTAATCAGCCACTTCAGTGTCTTGCTGACAAAACTTTTTTTAAATATTTTTTTCTATTTTTCACACTGTGAACCATATCAACCAAAATATATACAAACATTTCCCTCTTGAATATACACAGTGTAATTTTCTCCCCTTTCCACCCCCTCCCTCCTTCCCACCCCCCTCCAAACCCATTAAACATTCAACATATACAATACAATAAACCCATTAAACAATGTCATCACACAATGAAAATAAACAAGAAAATTGTATCATCTACTGTTACACACTGGATCAGGTCGTTTTGTCTTCTTCTCATTTTAGGGGGTGGAGGTCCGCAGTAGCCCCTCTCTGTTATGTTCCATGTACGGCTCCCAAATTTGTTCAAACAATGTAACTTTATTTTTTTAATTATATGTAATTTTTTCCAATGGAATACATTTATTCATTTCCATGTACCATTGCTGTACTCTCAGGCTCTCTTCTGATTTCCAAGTTGACATACATTTCTTTGCTACAGCTAAGGTTATCATAATAAATCTTTTTTGCACTTTATCCAATTTGAGGCTTAATTCCTTACTTCTTATATTATTTAGAAGAAAGATCTCTGGATTTTTTGGTATGTTATTTTTTATGATTTTATTTAATACCTGATTTAGATCTTCCTAAAACGTTTTCACTTTCTCACTTGCCCAAATGTCATGTATTCTTGTTTCCATTTCCTTCTTACAGCGAAAACATCTGTCTAATGTTGGATCCCATTCTTTTAACTTTTGAGGCGTGATATGTAACCTATGTAACCAATTATACTGTATCATGCGTAACCTTGTGTTTATTATATTCTTCATAGTTCCAGAACATAACTTTTCCCATGTTTCATTTTTTATCTTTGTTTAAATCCGTTTCCCACTTCTGCTTTGGTTTATAGCTTATTTCATCATTTTCCTTCTCTTGCAGCTTGTTGTACATGTTGGTTATAAATCTTTTAATTATCATTGTGTCTGTAATCACATATTCAAAGCTGCTTCCTTCTGGTAACCTCAGACTGTTTCCCAATTTATCCTTTAAATAACCTTTCAGTTGATGATCTGCAAACTTTGTACCATGAGTTATTCCATATTTGTACTTCAACTGTTCATATGTTAATAAATTATTTCCCCAAAAAAAAATTTCTATTTTTTTGATTCCTTTTCTCTCCCATTCTTTAAAGGAAAGGTTGTCTATTGTAAAAGGGATTAGTGGGTTTTGTGTCAATAACAATTTTGGTATTTGGTCATTCATTTTTTTCCTTTCTAAGTAGATCTTCTTCCATGTATTGAGTAAATGATGCAGTACTGGTGAGCTTTTATGTTGCACCAGCTTTTCATCCCATTTTTAAAATATGTTCTGGTACCTTCTCCCCTATTTTATCTAGTTCTATCTTAGTCCAGTCTGGTTTTTCCCTTGTCTGGTAAAAATCTGATAAATACCTTAACTGTGCTGCTCTATAATAATTTTTAAAGTTTGGTAACTGCAAGCCACCTTGCTTGTACCTCTCTGTTAACTTATCTAAAGTTATCCTTGGTTTCCTCCCTTTCCACAATAATTTTTATTATTCTCTTTAGTTCATTAAAGAATTTCTCTGTTAAGGGAATTGGCAACGATTGAAATAAGTATTGTATCCTTGGGAAGACATTCATTTTAATGCAATTTACCCTCCCTATCAACGTTAGCGGTAATTCTTTCCAATGTTCTAAGTCTTCCTGCAATTTCTTTATTAGTGTCTGATAATTTAGTTTGTACAGGTGGCTTGCATTATTATCTAACCTAATACCTAAGTATTGGATTGCTTGGGTTTGCCATTTAAATGGTGATTCTTTTTGAAATTCTGTATAATCTGCGTTACTCATTGGCATCGCTTCACTTTTATTTGTGTTGATCTTGTACCCTGATATTTCTCCATATTCCTTCAATTTCTTATGTAATTCTTTTATTGATATTTCTGGTTCTGTTAAGTATACTATGATGTCATCATCAAATAAACTGATTTTATACTCCTTCTCCTTTACTTATATCCCTTTTATTTTATTTTCTGTTCTTATCAGTTCTGCCAATGGTTCTATTGCTAAAGCGAACAATGAGGGGGCTAATAGACATCCCTGCCTAGTTGACCTACTTAATTTAAATTGGTTCGATACATATCCATTTACTGTTACCTTTGCCAATGGTCCATTATATAATGCTTTAATCCAATTAATATATTTTTCTGGTAGATTGAACCTCTGTAATACTTTAAATAAATAATTCCATTCTATTCTGTCAAAGGCTTTTTCTGCATCTAAAGCAACAGCCACTGTTGGCTTCTTATTTGCTTGAACTGCATGAATTAGATTAATAAGTTTACAGACATTATCCGCTGTTCATCTTTTCTTAATAAATCCAGTTTCATCTTGTTTTACTATTTTTGGTACACAGTCGGCCAATCTGTTTGCTAATAATTTTGCTATGATCTTATAATCTGAATTAAGTAGAGATATTGGTCTATATGATGCTGGTGTTAATGGATCGTTGATGGTATTTGTGTAATTGCTGTCTTACATGAATCGGGTAAGTTTTGTGTTTCTTCTATCTGGTTCATTACTTCCAGGAGAGTAGGAATTAATAACTCTTTAAATGTTTTATAGAATTCTATTGGGAATCCATCCTCTCCAGGCATTTTATTGTTCGGCAGCTTTTTTAATATATCATGTACTTCCTCTATTTCAAATGGTTTTATCAGTTTGTTTTGTTCCTCTTCTTGCAATTTCAGCAGATCAATTTTAGCTAAAAACTCTTCTACTTTATCATCTTTCCCCTCGTTCTCAGTTTGGTATAATTGTTCAAAAATTCCTTAAAGTTCTCATTAATCTCTATTGGGTTATATGTAATTTGTTTGTCTTTTTTCCTTGATGCCAATACAGTTCTTTTAGCTTGTTCTGTTTTGAGTTGCCAGGCTAGTATTTTATGTCTTTTTTATCCCAGTTCGTAATACTTTTGCTTTATTTTCATTGTTCTTCTCCACCTTGTACATTTGTAATGTTTCATATTTAATTTTTTTGTCTGCCAATTCTCTCCTTTTCGATATATCATCCCTTGTTGCTAGTTCCTTTTCTGTACTTACCACCTCCCTTTCCAACTGTTCAATTTCCCGATTGTAATCCTTTTTCATCTTAGTTACATAACTTATTATCTGCCCTCTAATGGAGGCTTTCATTGGATCCCATAATATAAATTTGTCTTTCACTGATTCTGCATTTATTTCAAAATATGTTTTAATTTGGCATTCAATAAACTCTCTAAATTCCTGCCTTTTAAGTAGCATGGAAAAATGCTACATGTCCTACCCAGTCTCTCTTTAGTTTGTTATGTTCCACTTCATTTAGATGCGTTTCCTACACAAATGCTAAATGTTTTTTTTTCAGTAAATTTAATAGTCTCTTCCTTTTAATTTGGTTAGGTATTCCATTAATGTTTATAGTCATATAGTTCAATGTGGCCATCTCATATCCTGTTTACATCTCATTTCCGCTTCCTCACCACCACCATCCGCCTTTTCCCCATTTCCATCTCTCAGTTTCCCTTTTTAAACTCAATGTATGACAACACATTTAAAACATAAAATACTCCAACAACTCCCACATCCAATATTATCTTAACCCCAAGATACCCCTCCCCCCACTCTGAGTTGCCCTTTATCCCTTGCCGGGCAACCACAACTCCCCTTTCCATTTGGATTGCGAACCTGCTCACGTGTCAACTGATTTCGCAGTGACTGTTATTCTCTCCCCCCCCCAACCCACCCCCCAGAAAACACTTTTTTTTTTTTTACACATATAACAAAGTTCTCCCTTTTTTTCCCCCTTCCTTCCTTCCTTCCTTTCTCTTTCCCTTCTTCAGTTCTTTACATATACATTGTTTCTACATCTTTATATATATTTTATTCCCGTTCTTCATTCTTATTACATCTCTTCATCTCTCCTTCTGTCCTGCAAGCGTTTTGCAAATTCTTGTGCTACCTCCGGATCGAGAACAGTCTGTTTTGCTCCCCAGGGATAAATATTTTAAGCACAGCTGGATGTTTTAACATGAATTTATAACCTTTTTTTCCAGAGGATCAATTTTGCTGTATTAAACTCCTTCTTCTTTAAGAGTTCAAAACTTATGTCTAGGTAAAAAATATTTTTTGACCCTTGTATTCCGTCTTCTCTAATTTTATTCCTTGTCAGTTCCAGTATATTTTCTCTTGTCGTGTATCTCAACAATTTTACTCAGATAGATCTTGGTTTTTGATATGCCTGTGGTTTTGGAGCTAATGCTCTGTGTGCCCTTTCTATTTCCATTTCTTCCTGCATTTCTGTCATTCCCAGGACCTTCGGGATCCATCCTTCTTTAAATTCCTTCATGTCTGTGCCTTCTTCACCCTCCTCCAGGCCCACTATTTTTATGTTGTTTCGCCTACTATAATTTTTCAACATATCAATTTTCTGAGATAACAACTCTTGTGTCTCTTTAATTTTTTTGTCACTTTCTTCCAATTTTTCTCGTCATTTACTTCCATTTCCACAGCCGTTTCCCGCTCTTCCACATACTCTACTCTTTTCCCTATTTCTGTCATGACCAGCTCTAATCTTTGCATTTTATCTTCTGCTCTTTTCATTTTCCTTTTAATTGCACCAAATTCTATTGATAACCATTCTTTTAGTGATCTCATTTGTTCTTCAAAAAAGGCTTTATCTATATTCTGTTCATCAGTTTTACCTTCTATTTCTCTGTGAAGACCTTGGTCGTCTTCTTCCTCTTCTTTTGTGTCTGTACCTGTGTTTGTATCTTCTTTTCATCTTTGTATCTGTGTCTCTTCTGATTTTTCTGACGAGTAGCTTGTCTCAATTTGTCAGGTCCCTTCTTGCTTGTCCTCTTGCTGTTGGTCCTCTCCTTCTGAGCTGCTCATCTGTCGAGCCTCCTGCTGTTGCTCCTCTTGCCGTTCACCCCGTCGACTTTCTTTCTCACCTGGTACTTCACTCCCTCTCCTGCTGCTTTCCTCATCTTCCAGCTGAGAGCCCTGGTGTCGGGCATCCCTCAGGTGGTCGCGCCGTGGTTGCCTGCTCTTTGGCTGAGCCCCCCTCCTGTCGGTGTTTTCCTTTACCTTAGATTGGGCACTGTGCACTTTTGTTTTTGCAGTCCACCAATCGGGGGGTCATGACTCCACAGGGCCGACACCAACCTCGGAGATCAGGTGCTCTTCTCCATCACGGCTCCCTGTTCCTTTGTGCAGGTGAGACCTTCTCCTTTCTTTTCTGGTGTCTTTTCTTTTTTTCCCATTGTTTTTACTTTTTCCATCTTAGGTGCCATCCTCTTTCTCTTCTCTGCAAATTTATCTTTTATTTTTATATTTTATATTTATTGAACTTTGTCTTTTCTTAACTTTTTTTCTTCTTTTCTGGAGAGGTCTGGTTTTATCCTACCGGCCACTTCTCCATCACGTGACTCCCTCCTGCTGACAAAACTTGATGATAACCTTTCTTTCAGGTCACCACAGAGTTCCTTCTTGTTTCTCTTATTCTAAGTGAAACATTAGACAGCTAGTCCTCTCCTCTTCCATGAACCACAAGGTGCCGTCTTCCAAATGGGGCTTTCTACAAGCTTGCTAGCTTGTCCTGTTCCAGTCCCAGTTGCTGTTACTGGCTGTAACACTGCAGAAGTCATCTCTGTTTGAGTGAGTGTCTCTCTTTCTCTCTCTCTCTCTCTCTCACACACACACACACACACACACACACACACACACACACACAAACAGAAAAAAACCTGTTTGACTCTCTCTGTTTGCAAAACCACATGACCCTCTTAGCTCTCTTTCAAATAGAAGGTGGCTCCGACAAGATCTTTCATCTGTTGCCTTTTAGGAAACAACAATCCATTAGTGAGGTCTCTTGGGCACTTTCCAAAACTCTTGCTAAAGCTGTGGAGCTGATATGTCTAGCATGGGCAGAGCTTCAGTATCTCAAATAAGATCTGTTTTAAAGTGTTTGGATGTAACCTACTTTAACAAACCTTTCCCAATTTATCTTCAAAAACATATCTATATACTCTGTCACAATATATCAGCAATGTTTCAGGCCTCAGCCTTTTCCAATTCCAACCTCACTATCAAACCTGCAGACAAGGGTGGTCTGGAGCACTGACTTCTATGTAGCCAAAGGCAGATGACAACTCTCAGACACCTCCCCATACTTACCTCTCCAAAACTCATCAAACCCCTCTATCGCACACCATCTCTCGACTCGGCACCCAGTCATATCCCTAGCATGGCCTCCAATCTCAAAAAATGCTGCCATCCAGTTCACTCACTGTGCTCGGTACACTCTCTCGAAGTCCTCGTTGCCGCTAACTCTGGGCGGGGAGACATGAAACTTTCTCCTTGCATAGATGACTTGAAGGGAAAAATACGCTGCAACAGAAAATGGATGGTGGTAAATGACTGCTCCAACGAAGGAGTGAAGCACAAACATGTGCAAATGCTGTGATTGTAGTAAAAACACAGAAATGCTGGAGGAACTCGGCCGGTCTTACAGCAACTGCTCTGACCAAATCCAGGCTGTGCGTTTCAGGGAATAGAAGGTTGGTGCTATTGACTGCACATCAATGAGCTGACTCGTTGGTGGAGCTGAACAATTTGGCAGCCTCAATCTCCCACATCCAGAGGTAGAGAGGTCCACACGGCTTTTTACATCAGTCATAGATCATAGAATAGCACATGAACAGGACCTTCGACCAATCATCTTTGCCAACCATGATGTCCAACTCAAACTAAAACTGCTGCCTGCACTGGATCCACATCATCCATAGTCATGGATCTCTTGAGAAGCCTCTTAAAACTCCACTATTGTATCTACTTGTTAAATCCCAATGTGCTGGAGAAACTCACACAGCATTCATAGGAAGTAAAGGGAAACCAATATTTTCAGTCACTACCCCTGGCAGCCTGTCCCAGGTACCCACCACACTGTGTCAAATATTTGCCCCGCACATCTCCCTTAACTGCACCTTACCCCTCACGTCCTCTAGAGTGCAGCACTTTTACCTGGGGAAAAGATTCTGACTGTCTGCCCCATCAGAGCCTCCCATGATTTTATAAACCTCCACCAGGTCAATCTCCCCTCAGCCTTCGATGCTCCAGAGAAAACAACCCAGGTTTGTCCGGCCTCTCCCCATAACGCATCCCCTCTAATCCAGGGAACATCCTGGTAAACCTCTTCTGTCTCCTTTCCAAAGCCTCCACAACCTTCCTGCAACTGGAATGGCACACAGTATTCCCAGGGTAGACCGGCCAGATTTATAATGTTGCAACACGACCTCCTTACTGTTATACCCGGTGCCTCACCCAGTGAAGCCAAGAGAACCACATGCCTTGTTACCGCCCTGTCTATCTGCATGACCACTTTCAATGACCTGTGGACTTCGACCCCCAGATCCCTCTGCAAGTCGATGCTTTGAAAACCCCTGCCATTTGTCATATACCTTCCTCGAACAAAGTGTAATACCTCACACTTGTCAGATTAAACTCCATTTGCCATTTTTCTGCCCATTTCTGCAACTGATCTAAATCCTGTTGTTTCCTTTGACAGCCCTCTACCCTGTCCACAACCCCACCAATCTTTGTATAATCTGCAAATTTACCAACCCACCCATTTACTTTATCATCTGCCATTTACACAAACAGCAGGGGTCCCAACAGCAATCCCTGCAGAAAATCACTAGTCACTGGCATCCAACTCGAATATCACCCTTCCACCACTGCCCTCTGTCCCACCTAGTACTGTATCCAAACTTATCAACTCAACCTGGATCCAAGCATCTGCACCTTCTGAATCAGCCTCCATGTCAACAGCCTTGTTGACATCCACTGCCCTACCCTCATCAGCCATCATCTCCTCAAAAACCTCAATCACATTGGTAAACCTGGGATCTCCATGTTGATGCCATCACGAAGAATGGTTAGATGCTTAACAGTGGATGAACAGAGGGACCTTGGGATCCAGATCCATACATCTCTTAAGGTCACCACACAAGTTGATTGGACAGTTAAGTAGGCCAATAGGATGCTGGGTTTCATTAGTCAGAGGATTTAGTTGAGGAGTAGAAAGGTCCTGTTGCAACTCTACAAAACTCTGGCGAGACCACACCTGGAGTATTGTGATCAGTTCTGGTCACCTCATTATAGGAAGGATGTGGAAGCTGTGGAGAGGGGGCAGAGGAGATTCACCAGAATGTTGCCTGGATTGGAAAATGTCTTTATGAGGCAAGGTGAGCAGAGCCGGGACTTTTCTCTCAAGCAAAGGATGAGAGAGACGATAGAGGTCTGCAAGATTCTGAGAGGCATAGATAGGGTAGACAGCCAGCACCTGTTACCCAGGGTGAGATCAGCAAATATCAGAGGACTTGTGTACAAAGTGAAAGGAGGGAAGTTTAAGGGAGATGTCAGGGATAAGTTTGTTTTTTTTTTTATTTTTTTTTTTTTATTATTTTTTTTTTTTTTTACACAGAGAGTTGTGGGGGCCTAGAATGCCTTGCCTGGGACGGTAGTGGTGGTTGGTACATTAGTGGCATTTAAAAGACTCTTAGACAGACACATGGATGAAAGAAAAATAGAGGGTTATGGGGTAGGGAGGGTTTAGTATTTTTTTTGGTGGGGAATATATAGATCAGCACAACATCGAGGGCCGAAGGGCCTGTACTTGCTGTAGTGTTCTATGCTCTAAGTATAATGCCTGTCAGGAGACCCAACACCACCTCTTTCTTGATCTCAAAATGCCCTCTTATTCATCATTTCTGCCTCTCTGAGAGAAAGGCTGATGCAGAAGGGGTAGGTAGAAAGGAAGTGGGATGAAGAGAAGCATCACCCCACTGTGTGTGGACTGGAGGATCAGATCCAGTGATAAGGCACATGTACAGAGTTCCAGGAAACTCAGAGGTCAGGAAATGGGATCGCAGAGAGATAGTGGAGTTACACCACTCGAGGTGCTATCTAGCCAGAGATGCAGAAAAGTTCTTTGAGCCATTTGATCTGAATGCAAGATAACAAAAAGAGCAAGATAGTGAGTTTCAATAACTTCTGTTGCAAAATCTGGCCAGAAACATGAGTTTAGAGAGTTATTACCTCAACATTCAATATATCCAACATTTTTGGACTACAGAGGATGATAACCATTTACCTTTCAAACACCAAAGCCTGGTAAACTTCATAAATGTTAAATTCTGTGCACAATATAAGAATTGCCTGCAACCAGTGAACTTGGAGATTGGACTGTGAGCCAAAGAAGTTTTCTAAACTTACTCACACATTTGGCCCCTTGCAGCTCTGTCCATCAATGCAGATAAGTGCGTGGTTCCTCAGCCTCTTCCTTAAAATGAATGAGAGGTGTAAGAGGATGCAGACTTCTTGAGGTATGTCAGGGTTGGGGGGCCAGATGGCGGGTGAAATGGGGGAAGGACCAGAAGATTCAGTTTTTGAAGAGTAGCTATGAAGTATTGAACTGCATGTTTCACAAACATTTCTACGACTGATTCCACCTGCATTGAATTTGTCCATTGTTATTGAATGAAGATCTACCAGGATCAATGCCTGAAGAGGACGCACAAAATCAGTGAACCGGTGCGGACTCGAAAGGCCAACATGGCCTGTTTCTGCTCCGTAAATGGTTATATGGTTATAACGTGGGCTGGCTTCAGGATCAACGCAGGGAGCAAAGATGGAAGAGAATTTAAAACCAAATTGATCAATTCATCTTGTGGATGCCAGTAAACTGGGCTCACGGTGTCCATTGTTGCAACATGGTGAACGTCAGTCAGTGTGAGATTGCCACACAATCTTTTGAACGCCTGTGCTTGTGCACCAGATAAAGCAAATGCAAGACTCCCTCATATGCTGCCCCTCTGTCCGCGCAGTTCCAGAGACCCTCTGCCACTACCTGCATGGAGTTGCACATTCACCTCCCTGTGGCCATGTGGCTTTTCCCCCCCCGGGGCCTACGGTTTCGTCCCAGATCCCAAAGATGTGTGGGTCATTGGGTTAATTGGTGCCTGTAAGTTACCCCCAGTGTGAGGGTGATGGGTGGTAGAACCTAGGGGTGTTGGCTGGAATGTGGGGGGGGGGGGCGATTAGAATGAGTTAGTGGAGAATTAGCACATTGCCAGGGGTGGTGCTGGAGGCTAGTACAATAGCAGCAATTAAAAGACTTAGACAGGCCCATGGATGGAAGGAAAACAGAGGGTTACGGATGGGAGGTCGGGAAGGATGAGTTTGTTCAGTAGATTTACATTGGTCAGCACCACATCATGGCTGAAAGGTCTGAACTGTGCTGTAATGTTCTATGAAAGACTCTGGCTGCCTGGTCTCCCAATCAGAAGCTGGGTGAAACTTCGGCTGACAGGTAACGTGGCTGAAAATTCGAACAGATTCAAATGTTTTAGATTGTAGTTAGTTGGAGCTGATGAGAAAAATGATAAAGTGAAAGTGTCAGTTTTCTTACAGGTCGTGGGTGATGAAGCCCTGGACATGAATAATAACTTCACATTTGCTGCTGAAGAAGACAAAATGAAACTGGAAAAAAATAATGGAACAATTTGAGGCAACTGCATCCCTAAACACAACATGACATTTGAAAATCACAGATTTTTCACATGCACAGAAAACTGAAGAAACTATTGATCAGTATGTGACTGAATTGAGAAACAGAAGCAAAACGTGTGAATTTGATGGAATGACCAACTCGCTGATAAAAGACAGTCTTGTGTGTGGTATTCCAGATAATAGTCTAAGGGAAAGACTGCTAAGAGAGCAAAATCTAGACCTGGGTAAAGCCATAGCACTCTGTAGGGTTACAGAAACTGTAAAAAATGCAGGCAAAAGAGCTGTTCAGTGAAACTAGCTGCAACGTGGATGCAGTGACCAAGAACAGACATAAACTGTTTAACAAAAAGTGCGGCAAAGTGGAAAGAGAGGCATGGCCAGCGAACAAAAATGAAAGGAACAATCAAAAGCCATGTCGGCAATGCAGTACACACCTACCAAAAATGTATCCAGCATATGGTAAAACATGCTAATGTGCAACAAAAGCAAACATTATGCCCATTGCTGTAGGAACCAAGCGCAATAAAGCAAGGTTCATGCAGTAGATGAATGGGAGATCGAGGAATTCTATGTAGACATTATGACTGAAAACAAGAAAGAAAACAGAGACTGGATGTTGAGATTAAAAGTGAACGACAGATACATTTCAGGTAAATTGGATACTGGACCACAAATTAATGGAATATCAGAGACTGATTTTAAGATTAGACCCAGACCAAAGATGTATGGAACAAAAGTGAAGGTGACAGGATATACCAGTGCAAGGAGAATTCATGGTCAAAGTGAAACACAAGAACAAAGAGTACATGCCACCATTCATGTACCAGCTATACTAGGTTTAACAGCTTGTGAGAAACTGAACCTGGTAAAAAGAGTCCTTGTTGTGGAAAGCAAAGAGAGACAGTCTAAGATAAACTCATGAAAAAGTACAATGACCTATTTCAGGGTCTAGGCTGCCTTCCAGGAGAGCACACGATCAGAATGGATAAACGTGTTCTACTGATAATACATCCATGCAGAAAAGTTCATTTGCATTTCAAAAGCAACTAAAAGCAGAGTTGGACAGGATGGAAAGCCTGAACGTGATTCAAAAGATAGATGAGCCAAAAGAGTGGGTGAGTTCATTTGTTGTTGTGGACAACAAGAATGGAAAGCTTAGAATTTGCCTGGATCCAAGAGATCTAAATAGAGCAATAAAGAGAGAAAACTTTAAGCTTCTGACACGTGAAGAAATCATGTCACAGTTTGCAAATGCAGTTTTTCAGCAAGTTAGATGCATCATCAGGATTTTGACAGTTGAAATTGGATGAAGCAAGTTCAAGACTGTGCATGTTCAACAGTCCATTTGGCAGATACAGATTCCTCAGGTGACCATTCGGAATTGCCTCCGCTCCTGAAATGTATCACAAAACTATCCATATGGTCTATGAGCACCTGGACAGAGTTGATAACTCAATGGATGAAGTCACTGTATGGGGAACCTCGAGAATGGAGCATGATGAGAGACTAAGGAAAGTGCTGGAAGCAACAAGGAAAGCAAACCTGAGACTGAATAGAGAGAAATGCCAGCTTGGGGTGACAGAACTAACATTTGTAGGAGATGTAATTGGCAGTGAGGGCATCAGACCAGATCCCAGAAAGGTGTCGCCATTGAGAACATGCCAAGGCCACAATGCAAAAAGGACATACAGAGGTTTAATGAAATGATCAATTATATGGGTAAATTCATAGCCAACTTCTCAGAAAAGATGGCTCCATTGAGACGACAAACAGAAAAGAACATTGAATGGGAGTGGAATCATGAGTATGAAAAGTCATGGAGGGAACTAAGGAAACTGCTCACAGAGGAACCAGTTTTGAGGTTTTATGACCCAGTGAGAACCATCAAGATATCATCAAATGCATCACATAGTGCAGTTCTTCTGCAAAATATGATGACTGGCAACCCTTTGCATATGCATCATGCTGAATGACAGATGCGGAGACGTGATACGCTCGAATTGGAAAGGAGCTGCTCACCATCACATAGACCTGTGAAAGATTTCATCACTTTGTATCAGGACAAGCAATTAGTGTGGAGACTGACCACGTTCTTGATTCCATTGTTCCAAAAATCATTAAATCAATGTCCATTTAGAATACAAAGAATGATGATTAGGCTGCAACACCATACACTCCGGGTAAGCTAATGTGCACAGCAGACAAGTTGTCTAGAGCTGTTGACACGAGAGAGCCTGCAAACTCCAAAATGGATGAAGCCGTGAAAGCCTTCGTGGACATGATCATAAGTGCACTGCTCATATCAGATGCAAAAATAGAGCTCATAAAGTCAGAGACAAACAAAGAAGAAACACTGAGACAACTGAGAAAAAACATCTTGGGTGGATAGTCCAACATGAAGCAGGACTGCTCACCTGACCTTGCAGAGTGCTGGAACTACAGGGTGGAACTATCAATCGTTGAAGAGATCATCTACAAACGAAGTAAAATCCTTATTCCAGAGTCTGAGAAAAGAGATGTTAAAAAGGATCCATGGAGGACATCTCAGAATCGTAAAGCCAATCCAGACCTTACCAGAAGGTAGGCGTTGACCTATTTGAATGTCAAGGGAAGGACGATCTTGTAGTCACAGACTATTACTCCCCATATCCAGAGATGTGCAGACTCAACACCATCACTGCAGATGCTGTAATAACAGGTATGAAAGCCATATTCTCCAGACATGTGAGGTCTTCACAGACAATGGACCCCAGTTTTGCAATTTAAAGTTCCAACATTTTTCCAAACCATGGGACTCTGTACACACCACGTCAAGTCTTCATTTTCCACAGTCCAATGGTCTAACGGAAAAATCGGTAAGACAGTGAAAAGACTGATGAACAAGGCAAAGGACAGTGGAAAAGACTTCTACCAGAGCATGCTAGTATACCGCACAATGCCGCTAGGGTGTGGTTCATCACCAGCACAACTCCTTATGGGACATAGGCCAAGATCAAACCTACCCATTCAGGAGAACCTCCTAACAACAAGAGGGGGAGAAAGTGAGGAAATTCAAAAAACAACAGAAAGAAAAGCCAAAGCCAAAGTATTACCTACTGGAATTCCACATTGGTGACCAAGTAAAGCTAAAAGACAAAACAAACACATGGACTCAGAAGGGAACTGTCCTTGGTGAAGTCCAACCAAGATCATACACCATTCAGACAGATGAAGGTGCTCTTCTGCGAAGAAATTTTGAGATTTTCAAATGGGACCAGCCACAGTAGATGGAAAGACAATACTGCTGAACAACCTGAATACACATCTGAGAAGACGTCATCTGAGGCAACAACTCAGATTCAAGGACAATCAATCAGGAGATCGTCAGGACACGCGAATCCTCCTAAGAGACTCATTGAGCAAATGTAAAGACTCCTGTTATAGAGTGAAGTAGTGCTATCTTATTTGCTCTTCAAGTTTTAGCGTATGTAAAGATGAACACACAAAACAAGGTTCAAAAATTTTAACAATGTTGATAATAATGAAAATGTAAGTTCCTGGTGTTAAAGTTAAAATTGCAGAATTATAGAAAGAAAACATGTTAGTTAAAAGTAAGCTACTTTTGTTTTAAGGAAGGGAGATGTAATGATACTGATCATGTTTGCCTGGCCACTAGCAAGGTATTAAGGATTATAGTTTATGTTTGATTAGACTTGGCTGCCAGCAGGGGGCCTCACACAGAAGGGGTGGTGCTGCATGCGAGATTGGTAATGGAGGCTGCAGCCTCATGGGCTTCTTTCAACAACTTTAAAGTAAAGAACCTTTTCTTTCATCCATGTGTTATCTAAGAACTCACACATACAAGATAAAACACCAGAGACATTCTCATTAATCTTTTCTGCACCTTTTTCAGTACGGTTAGCACAACGCTGTTACAGTGTCAATAATTCAGGTTCAAATCCCACACTGTCTGTAAGGAGTTTGTACATTCTCCCCATGTCTGCATGAGTGTCCTCCAGATGCTCTGGTTCCTCCCACATTCCAAAGATGTATGGGGGTCATATGTTAATTCCTGTACTGGGAGTTAATTATGTGGTGGTAGTGTGCAATGAGCTGCCACTGAAGAGGTGAATGTGGCCTCAATTTTAACATTTAAGAAGAATTTGAACAGGTAAATGGATGGGAGGGGTATGGAGGAATATGGGCAGGCTGCAGGTTAGTGGGGCGAAGCAGAAAAATAGTTCTGCACAGGCTAGAAGAGCCGAAGGGCCTGTTTCTGTGCTGTAATGTTCTATGGTTCTATTTTGGTGGCTCGAGGTTGTGGGCCAGAAGGGCCTGATACCATGCTGTACATCTAAATTATAAACAAGTTCCCTTTCGAGCATCCATGATGGTTCTTTCTGACATAAACCAAAAAAATGCTGCAAAACTCAGCAGGTCAGGCAGCATCTGTGGGGAAAGAAACAGTCAATGTTTTAAGTCAACCAGGTTTCCCGACAGATGCTACCTGACCTGCTGAGTTTTGCAGCATTTTTTTGGTTCTGTTTCCGATTTCCAGTCTCTGCAATTTTAAATTCATTTTCACACGACTTCCTTATCTTATGGTTTTTACTAAGGAAACTTTTACCACTTCGTAGATGACAAAAAACCTCATCGTTTTCCTCCTACTGGCTAATCGAGGTTCCTTATTTTCCCTCTCATTCTTGTGTTAAATAGCAGTTTAATTTACAGCCTGTGGAATTTCAGAATTTGGCTGGTGTCTGTCCACAACCTCCTTCTGGGAAACAATTCATCAGGCCCTGGGGCTGATCTAGAAGAGGTGGTGCCTTTAGAAAGCAGCTTCTATCACCAAGGATCCCCACCCCACCCCCCACCCCCCACCCCCCCAGGCCATGCCCTCTTCTCACTGCTACCATCAGGAAGGAGGTCCAGGAGTCTGCACACGGGCATCCAATGGAACAGAAACAGCTTCTTCCCCTCCGCCATCGGATTCCTGAATGGACAGTGAACCCCAGACACGGCCTCACTTTCTCCACTTTACACCAATTTATAAAAAGTATATTTGCTTCTGCGACGCTGCCACAAAACAAATTTCATGATATGTTCAAGACAATAAATTCTGACTCTGATTCTATTGTTCATTTCTCTAAAACTAACCCTAATTAATTTTTTTCCACTATGTTCTGCCTTCATGTACAAGAACTGACACAAAATGTTTATTCCCATTTCCTTGTTCCCCAAAATGTTTTTTTTCCTGTTTCTGTCTGAGCAGAGAAACACAAGAACTGCAGGTGCCAGAATCTGTGTTAACATAGAACATATATCACTACAGCACAGTACAGGCCCTTTGGCCCTCAATGTTGTGGCAACCCATATATATATATATATATATATATATACACAAACACTAGACCCTCCCTACCTCATAACCCTCGAGTTTTCTTGCATCCATGTGTCTGTCTAAGAGTCTCGCAAATGCCTCTATTGTTCCAGTCTCCACCACCCCCACCACCCCCCAGCAAGGCATTCCAGGCCCCCACCATTCTCTGTAAAAAAAAACTTCCCTCCCTTCATTTTGTACAGACGTCCTCTGGTGTTTGCTGATCCTGCCCTGGGAAACAGGTGCTGTGTGTCCCCTCTATCTCTGCCTCTCGTAATCTTGTAGACCTCTATCAAGTCTCCTCTTATCCTTCTACGCTCCAAATTGAAAAGTCCCAGCTCTGCAAAACTTGCCTCATAAAATGTTTCCCAATCCAGGCAACATCCTGGTAAATCTTCTGGGTACCCCAAGACTCAACATCAACACCACCAGATCTGAGGGACACAGCCTCAAGATCCGCGAAGTAGATACAGTACGGAATTGAGAAGGAACTGCCTCTCCTACTGAGTGATGAATCTGTGGAAGCAGTCGAGGCTGCCCTGTTATATGTGTACAAGACAGAGTTAGACAGATTTTTGCAGAATTGGGGAATTCTTCAAAAATGTATGGGGCCATTAATGCATTACAGAATGCACTCCCTGATGGTCTACTCATTGCGGCTGAGGATTTCAACCATGTGAACCTCAAACCGTGCTGCCAAAATTTCATTAGTATATGGACTTTGCGACGAGGGGGGTGTGCGCGCTGGTCCTTATGTACACAAACATCCCCGATGTGTATTAGGCAGAGCCCTGCCCCCCCCCCCCCCCTCAGCTACTCAGACCACATCTCTAATGCTAATCCCAGCACACAGACCACTCATCAGATGCTCCAGACCACCCACAGAGCAGGTAAAGACTGGCCGCCAGGAGCCATCTCTGGCCTTCAGGGCTGCTTCGAGAGCACTGACTGGCACATATTTAAGGAGACAGGAACGGACAGGGATCACATCAAATTGGAGGAGTACACGGCGCTAGTGATCAGCTCTATTAGCGTACATTGATGACATCACCATGCCCACGACCATCGCTACTTGCCCCAACCAAAATCCATGGATGACTGCAGAGGTGCAGGTGCTGTTGAAGAGCTGAAACTCTGCCTTCAGAGCGGGTGACAAGGCAGTCTTGGCCAATGCAAGAGCTAAGCTGTCCGAGGCTATCTGGGAGGCAAAGAGGGGTCATGCCTGGAGGATTCATTCACTTCTGGGACAGCGGTGACACATGGCACCTGCGGGAGGGCATCGATGCCATCGCTAACCACAAAGCCTCACCAGCTGCTTGTACCAGGGATGTCTCCCTCTTTGACGTGTGCTTCAAGGCGAAAAATAACGTGGTGGCGAGGAAGTCCACACCTTCCCCATACGAGCAGGCACTGTGTCTCATGGGGGCTGAGGTGAGAAGGATGCTGCTCAAAGTCAACCTTTGTAGGGTTGTGGGAACCAGATAACATCACTGGCAGGGGCTCAGAGAATGTGGGGACCAACGAGCTGATGTCCTCACAGACATCTTCAACATCACCCTGAGCAGAGCTGTCGTACCAACATGCTTCAAGGTGGCCACTTTCATCCCTGTGCCGAAGAAGCTCTCAGTGTCCTGTCTCAACAACTACCATCCTGTCCCACTCGCGTCCACCGTCATGTAGTGCTAGGAGAGGCTAGTCATGGAGCACATCAAGGCTCAGCTGCCCCCCTCACTGGACCCCCTGCAATTTGCAAACTGTCCCAACTGATCTACAGATGATGCCATTGCCACCAGGCTCCACCCAGCCCTCACCTACCTGGAAAATAAAGACTCATATGTTCAAATGCTGTTCATGGTCTTCAGCTCAGAATTCAACACCATCATAGCACAACAGCTGTTAAGGAAGTTGAACCTGCTGGGTCTAAACACCTTTCTCTGTAGTTGGATCCTCAACTTCCTGACTGAAAGACCACAGACAGCTCAGATCAGAAACAGCACATCCAATACCATCACACTGAGCATGGGGTCTCCGACAGGGCTACATGCTCAGCCCACCGCTGTTAACCCTGCTGACCCACAACTTAACATCTAAACACATCATCAAGTTCACTGACAACACGGCCGTGGTGGGGCTCATCAGCAAAAATGATGACTCAGCTTACAGAAAGGAGGTGCAATCACTAATGGACTTGTGCAGGGACAACAACCTACACCTCAACACCAACAAGACAAAGGAGATGGTGGTGGTCTTCAGGAGAGCCCGGGGGGGACCACTCTCCACTATCCATCGATGGCTCCACCATCAAGGTAGTGAAGAGCACTAAATTCCTTGGCATGCACCTGGTGGAGAATCTCTCCTGGTTCCCCAACACCAGATCCATTGGCAAGGTGGCCAAACAATGCCTTTACTTCCTGTGGAGGTTGAGGAAAGTCCAGCTTCCACCCTCCACCCTCACTACATTCTACAGGGGATGCATTGAGACCATCCTATATAACTGCATCACCTCCTGGTTCGGGAACTGCACCGTCCCAAGACACAAGTCCCTGCAGCAGATAGTAAAGACTGCTGAGGGGATTATTGGGATCTCTCTCTCCCTGCCATGATGGACATTTATAAGGCCTGTTGTTTGTAGAAAGCCATAAATATTGTGAAGGGGTCCACACACCCCTCCTGCAATCTATTCTCCCTCCTGCCATCCAGGAAGAGGTTCTGAAGTGTTTGGGCCTTCATGACCAGATTACGAGACAGCTTTTTCCCCCCAAGCTGAGGCTTCTGAACTCGGTGGACACAAGGCTAGCATCTGCAACATGATATTTATAAGTGATAGGTTATTTATAAAAATGATTCTGATGTAATTTATCCATGTAAATAACTAGTTCCACGGTCCGGAGAAATTTTGTCTCGTTTTCACTGTACACTGCAATGGTTATGGTATAAACGCAACTTGACTTGAATTAACAGTTTGGACTCTGGGACCACTGACAAGTACATATACTTCGGTTCCTGGTGTCCCAGGACTGGTTTTATATCCAACCACCAGCTGGTTCGCACTGTAGTTTACTACTATAAAGGTTTACCCAGGGACCCAGTCTGGAGTACGTCTGATGGAAATGCCAGAGTCCAAAGGCTTAAGGGAAGGTGAAGCTGAATCCACGGCCAGATCAGCTGTGATCTTATTGAGTGGCAGAGCAGATCGACTTATAGATATGCTCTATGAACACTGAATTTTCTGATTTTGGGTGACCCCAGCCCTGGTCCGGTTCCATCTCTTCTTAATCTAATCCCATTCTCACTTTTCTATCAAAACTTCACCTCCCCTCTATGGCTTTCTCCTTCCCCTCAGCCCCTCTCCATCCCTATCCACCTTCCTTTACAAGGTGGCTGTCTCCCCATTGTGAAAATTAGGGGTCGGACCTGAACCTTTGTCTGACCATCTCTGCCCTGATGCACTGAGTCCCTCAAGCTTCTCAATGGCTGCCTGGAAAGCTTCCCATCAACTTCAACGAATCCTTTCCCTTTCACATAGTGCTGGGTCCCCGCTCCCTCAGTCCCACTGTTTACATCTTTCTCACTGGACGACCCCTGTTTCCACTTTTTCTTTAATAAAACACAAAAGTCCGCAGACACCGTGGTTGAAGTGAAAACACGATGCTGGAGAAACTCAACTGGTCAAACAGTGAACTTTATATAGCAAAGAGATAGACAGAACCAACATTTTGGGCTTGAGTCCTTCATCAAGGTATGAGCAAAATGTAGGAAGCACCTGATTTTGGGCACATACCTACATTTTGCTCACACCTTGATGAAGGCCTCAAGCCTGAAACGTCAGTTCTGATTCTTTGCTAAAGGACAGTGTTTGACCTGCTGAGCTTCCCCAGCCTCGTGGTTTTATTCCACTTTTTCTTTCCTTGATCAATGTCTTGTTCTTCTTTTTAGAGTTTTCCCACAAATTACTAAAAAGACAAATGCTGGAGGAATTCACCCGGTCTCGCAGCAGCCATAGGAGGCAAAGATATATTACCGATGTTTCAAGCCTGACCCCTTCGTCTAGGGGTGAGTAAAAGAGGCCAGGCACCTAATTATATAAGATGGAGGCCAGGAGAGGGAGGAAAGATGAGAATTGACTGGGGGAGGGGCTGGAGTTGTATTTGGCCGTGAATGCAGAGCTGGGGGAAAGGAGACAGAGGGAGAAAGCTACAGGAAAGGAGACATTGGGATAGGTGGGGTGGGTGGGGGCTAACAAAAATCAATGCCATCTGGCTGGGGGATATCCAGACGGATTTTGAGGTGTTATTCCTCCAGTTTGTGGATGGTCTCACTCTGGCAGTGAATGATGGGTTGCTTTGTACTTCCTTCCACTGCCCATTCCTCCCTTCTTCCCGCCCTTTAAATTCAGGCATCTGCCTTCTTTTTACTCAGGCCTGAAACATTTGTTACGTCTCTTCTTACTTCATGTGGACGCTGTGAGATTGGCCGAGTTCCTCTAGCATTTCTGTGTTTTTACTACCAAATCACCCCAGTTTTACTCTTATTTAGAGGCAACATTAAAAGCCCTTTGTTTTCATGTTATCTTTAACTTCCCCACAGATATTATCACCGTTATTGGGATCTTGAACTGTAAAAGGATATATATTTCATTTAAACAGCATATTGAATCCTTAAATGTTGGTATCTTATCACCCCCCAATCAAGTTAGTTACCAATCTGGTAATACACGAAACTCAACCAGTTTACCTATCTCGGCTGCACCATTTCATCGGATGCAAGGATCGACGAAATAGACAACAGACTCGCCAAGGCAAATAGCGCCTTTGGAAGGCTACACAAAAGAGTCTGGAAAAACAACCAACTGAAAAACCTCACAAAGATTAGCGTATACAGAGCCGTTGTCATACCCACACTCCTGTTCGGCTCCGAATCATGGGTCCTCTACCGGCATCACCTACGGCTCCTAGAACGCTTCCACCAGCGTTGTCTCTGCTCCATCCTCAACATTCATTGGAGCGACTTCATCCCTAACATCGAAGTACTCGAGATGGCAGAGGCCGACAGCATCAAATCCACGCTGCTGAAGATCCAACTGCGCTGGGTAGGTCACGTCTCCAGAATGGAGGACCATCGCCTTCCCAAGATCGTGTTATATGGCGAGCTCTCCACTGGCCACCGAGACAGAGGTGCACTAAAGAAGAGGTACAAGGACTGCCTAAAGAAATCTCTTGGTGCCTGCCACATTGACCACCGCCAGTGGGCTGATATCGCCTCAAACCGTGCATCTTGGCACCTCACAGTTCGGCGGGCAGCAACCTCCTTTGAAGAAGACCGCAGAGCCCACCTCACTGACAAAAGACAAAGGAGGAAAAACCCAACCCCAACCAACCAATTTTCCCCTGCAACCGCTGCAACCGTGTCTGCCTGTCCCGCATCGGACTTGTCAGCCACAAACGAGCCTGCAGCTGACGTGGACATTTACCCCTCCATAAATCTTCGTCTGCGAAGCCAAGCCAAAAATAAGAATACATGAAAGTCTGCAGTCTCTATAATTGTAAAAAATTGTATTTTCAGTATTTACACTTCAATTTTGTGCCATTGTATAAGATCATAAGATTTTGGAGCAGTAGGATTTTCTACATTCAAAATGCTTCCATGAGGCTCACCCCCACCCATTCTTAAGAAAAAGCCAAAAGCAGTCAAAATCTTAGGTTATATCGATTTATATAAAATAAGAATACTTATATTAAAATGACACGTAGATGCCAGTTTATTAATTAAGCCTTTTATGCTCTGTGTAGAAGCAATCATTTTCCAACCCTGTTGCATCTTCTATGGTTGGTTCCTATCCACTGACGTGGAAAACTACTTCTGCACTCTATAACCTACATGCAAACACAGCTAGCTGGTTGCCATAGAATCATAGGCACGTGCATGACAGAAACAGGCCCTTTGGCCCATCATTTCCATGTTGTCCCTGATAGCCATCTATGCTAATCCATTTGTCCACATTAGACCCGAATCTTCCCCCCAACCCCACTTTCCTGTCCAATGGAGATGAGAGGCAGCTATTGAGATGTACGAGGAGCTGAGATGAGATGGACAGCCGGTGCCAGTTTCCTGGGGTGACAGTAGCAAATTCCAGTGCACACCTGTTTAAGGTGAGTGGAGGAAAATTTGAGGGGGACATCAGAGGTAGGGTTTTCTGCACAGAGTGTGAGTGGTGGTGGAGACTGGTCCAATAGGGACATCCAAAAGACTCTTCCACAGGCACCTGGATATAAGAAAAATAGAGGGTGTGGGTGTGAGGGAGGGTTAGATTGTTGTGGAGTGGGTTTACATGGGTCAGCACAACATCGTGGGCTGAAGGGCCTGGACTGTGCAGGAACATTCTATGTTCAGTTCCTGACTAAATACCTTTTAAACATTGCAATCGTACCAGCCTCCCACTCTTCCTCTGGCACTTCATTCCACATAACCATCACCCTCTGTTGAGAAAATCTACCCCTCTCCCTCTTCAACCTTGCGGAGTTCCCTGACCTTGGTAAATGACTGACTGTCTATCTCATCATAATTTTACAAGGTCACCCTCAGCCTCCACACTCCAGTGGGAATAAACCCAGTCTATCTGGTCTCTCCATGTATCTGCAAACCTTTGCCAGACCACACCCTGGAGAATCTCTTCTGCACTACACGCCGCTACATCACGGTTATCCAAATTATTTTTCAAGTGCAGTCTTACCAATGATTTGCACAGCTGTAACGTGACATCCCTCATCTGTCACTCAATGTCCAAGGCAGACTTATCAATGACCACCACCCTTTATCCACTCTGTGGCCTGTACTCGTAGGAATTTAGGAGAACGGGGAGGGAATCTCATTGAAATATTTCAAATGTTGAAAGGATTGGACAGAGTAGGTGAAGAAAGGTTGTTTTCCATGGTGGGTGAGTCGAGGACGAGAGGGCACAACTTCAAGATTGAAGGGTGTCACTTAGAACAGAGATGCAGAGGAAATCCTTCAGCCAGAGGGCGGGGAATCGGTGGAATTTGTGGCCACAGGCGGTTGTGGAGGCCGGGTCATTGGGTGTATTTAAGGCAGGGATTGACAGGTTCATGATTAACCAGGGCATCAAAGGTTATGGGGAGAAGGCTGGGCAATGGGGCTGAGTGGGAGAATGGATCTGCTCAGGATTGAATAGTGGGACTGACTCAATGGGTCGAATGGCCTATTTCTGTTCCTATGTCTTATGGTCTTTCAGAGAGCTGTAGATCTGCCACCCCAAGGCCCCTTCATCAATGGCCCAAGGTCACTGCCATTTACCACTGAATTGGCATAATCTCCCACTTCACTTCTGGAAGGAGAGGTAGTGAATTCAGGCTCTGCTGCGACTTTTAAGAAAAATGTGGACAGGTACATGGTTGGGAGGGATGGGCTGTCGATGTGACCAGGCAGAATAATAGTTCAGCATAGACTAGACGGACCGAAGGGCCTGTTCCATGCGTTACCTGTGCTTGATGAATTGTCTGAAGCCACTGCCACAAGCTCCATTCAGTGATTCTGTGGTTGGGACGCTCGCCGCTCCCTCAGTCCCACTGCCCCGGGTTCCCTCTCCCACAAGCCAGGGCTTCCCTGGCCCCTCGACAGCAGAAGCAACGCCTCAGTGACGTGGCGGCAACTCCAGGGCGGCAACTCCAGGGCAGCGCTTCTGCGACCTCACCCTCCCGGGGGCAATCGGTGACCAGGGGCCGACCCCGCGCGATCAGAGGCTCCATCTTCGCAGCACGAATCACGTGACCGCAGGGTGGTTTTATTGACTGCGCCGTCCAATTCCACCCAAGAACTACAAGCCCCGCAACGTTTGGAAGGAAACCGGAGCCCCCGGGGGAAACCACACAGACACGGGCAGCGCGGGATTCGAACCCTGGTCACGGGCGCCGTGATCGTGTCACGCGAAACAGCTCCACTGACCGTGCAGGGGGTCTTCCAGACTCACGATCCCCTGCGGACACAGCAGCCCGCCCACTTGGCTGAGACCCCATCTCCCCTCCCTCAAACACCCCCTACCAGCCCACAGTGGCCCCGATGCCCCTGCCTTCGTTCTGCTCGTACCCGAAACGCTGGTTATCCTTGCTACATGAAGTAGCCTGTCTGATCCGCTGAGTTTCTCCAGCTTGGTGTTTTTACTTCAGTCAGACTCTCGTGTTTCACTAAGAAGAGGAGAGAGAGGGGAGGGGGAGAGCGAGCGGGGAGGGTGGGGGGAGAGCGAGCGGGGAGGGTGGGGGGAGAGCGAGCGGGGAGGGTGGGGGGAGAGCGAGCGGGGAGGGTGGGGGGAGAGCGAGCGGGGAGGGTGGGGGGAGAGCGAGCGGGGAGGGTGGGGGGAGAGCGAGCGGGGAGGGTGGGGGGAGAGCGAGCGGGGAGGGAGGGGGGAGAGAGAGCGGGGAGGGGGGGAGAGAAGGAAGGAGAAGCCTTCGCCGACCACCCCCCTCCCTCCTTCCCTCCCTCCCTCCCTCCCAGCGGCAGAAAGCGCGTTGCACGAAATTGAAAACCAACTCTCCCCCGTGCCGGAGAGATCTCCCCTTCCACCCGACACTGTGTACATGCAAGAGCTCACTGAGCGAGGTGCTTGGTGCCACTGATCGAAGCCCAGAATGACGACCCAGCAGCAAATTCAACCCCTGAAAGGGTGAGACTGAGTCGGTGATCCCTACCTTGTTCCAGGACGCTGAGAATGGTCACCAGCGCCAAGAGTGAGCAGTCGTCCAACATGCTGGCCATGACCCGCCGTCCGGAAGTAGTGGTGCGGGTGTCCGGAACCCGGGGGTCCCGAAGCCAGAGGACGCGTTTCCTCCTGCAGCCAGCGACTGGAGGGACAGGAAGAGGTGCTGGGGTGCCGTAAAGAGATACAACTCCCAGCTCGAACCCTCCCTCCCGGGGAACTAACACAACCCACTCCAAGGGTCGGACCCCTTCATCACCGACTCACTCCCCGGGCCGGGACCCCCCCCTTCATCACCGATTCTCTCCCCGGGCCGGGACCCCCCTTCATCACCGACTCCTTCCCCGGGCCGGGACCCCCCCCTTCATCACCGACTCACTCCCCGGGCCGAGCCCTTTCATCACCGACTCACTCCCGCCGGGACCCCCCCACCCCTTCATCACCGACACTCCCCGGGCCGGACCCCTTCATCACCGACTCACTCCCCGGGCCGGGATCCCCCCTTCATCACCGACTCACTCCCCGGGCCGGACCCCTTCATCACCGACTCACTCCCCGGGCCGGGATCCTCCCTTCATCACCGACTCACTCCCCGGGCCGGACCCCTTCATCACCGACTCACTCCCCGGGCCGGGATCCCCCCTTCATCACCGACTCACTCCCTGAGACGGGACCCCCGCTTCATCACCGACTCACTCCCCGGGCCGGGCCCCCCCCCCCTTCATCACGACTCACTACGCGGGCCGGGACCCCTTCATCATCGACTCACTCCCCGGGCCGGGACCCCACGTTCATCACCGACTCACTCCCCGGCCGGGATCCCCCCCCCTTCATCACCGACTCACTCCCCGGGCTGGGACCCCTTCATCAACGAATCACTCCCCGGGCTGGGACCCCTTCATCACGACTCACTACGCGGGCCGGGACCCCTTCATCATCGACTCACTCCCCGGGCCGGGACCCCCCCTTCATCACCGACTCACTCCCTGAGCCGGGACCCCCGCTTCATCACCGACTCACTCCCCGGGCCGGGACCCCACGTTCATCACCGACTCACTCCCCGGGCCGGGATCCCCCCTTCATCACCGACTCACTCCCCGGGCCGGACCCCTTCAATACCGACTCACTCCCCGGCCGGGAACCCCCCTTCATCACCGACTCACTCCCCGGGCCGGGACCCCACGTTCATCACCGACTCACTCCCCGGCCGGGATCCCCCCTTCATCACCGACTCACTCCCCGGGCTGGGACCCCTTCATCACCGACTCACTCCCCGGGCCGGGACCCCTTCATCACCGACTCACTCCCCGGGCCGGGACCCCCCCCCCCCTTCATCACCGACTCACCCCGGGCTGGGGCCCGCCCTTCATCACGACTCACTACGCGGGCCGTGACCCCTTCATCACCGACTCACTCCCCGGGCAGGGACCCCCCCCCCCCTTCATCACAGACTCACTCCCCGGGCCGTGACCCCCCCTTCATCACCGACTCACTCCCCGGCCGGGAGCCCCCCCCCTTCATCACCGACTCACTCCCCGGGCCGGTACCCCCTCTTCATCACCGACTCACTCCCCGGCCGGGACCCCCCCTTCATCACCGACTCACTCCCCGGGCCGGGACCCCACGTTCATCACCGACTCACTCCCCGGCCGGGATCCCCCCCTTCATCACCGACTCACTCCCCGGGACGGGACCCCCCCCCCCGCCCTTCATCACCGACTCACTCCGCGGGCAGGGACACCCCCTTCATCACCGACTCTATCCCCGGGCCGGGACCCCTTCATCACCGACTCACTCCCCGGGCCGGGACCCCACCTTCATCACCGATTCACTCCCCGGGCAGGGACTCCCCCTTCATCACCGACTCACCCCGGCCCGGGACCCCACCTTCATCACAGACTCACTCCCCGGGCCGGGACCCCCCTTCATCACCAACTCACTCCACGGGCCGGGATCCCCCCTGCATCACCGACTCACTCCCCGGGCCGGGACCCCTTCATCACCGACTCACTCCCCGGGGGGATCCCCCCTTCATCACCGACTCCCTCCCCAGGCCGGGACCCCTTCATCACCGACTCACTCCCCGGGACGGGACCCGCCCCCCCCGCCCTTCATCACCGACTCACTCCCCAGGCCGGGACCCCCCCTTCATCACCGACTCTATCCCCGGGCCGGGACCCCTTCATCACCGACTCACTCCCCGGGCCGGGACCCCACCTTCATCACCGACTCACTCCCCGGGCTGGGACTCCCCCTTCATCACCGACTCACTCCCCGGGCCGGGACCCACCCTTCATCACCGACTCACTCCCCGGGCCGGGACCCCACCTTCATCACCGACTCCCTCCCCAGGCCGGGACCCCTTCATCACCGACTCACTCCCCGGGACGGGACCCCCCCCCCGCCCTTCATCACCGACTCACTCCCCGGGCCGGGACACCCCCTTCATCACCGACTCTATCCCCGGGCCGGGACCCCTTCATCACCGACTCACTCCCCGGGCCGGGACCCCACCTTCATCACCGACTCACTCCCCGGGCTGGGACTCCCCCTTCATCACCGACTCACCCCGGGCTGGGGCCCCCCCTTCATCACCGACTCACTCCCGCCGGGACACCCCCACCCCTTCATCACCGACTCACTCCCCGGGCCAGGACCCCCTCTTCATCACCGACTCACTCCTCGGGCCGGGACCCACCCTTCATCACCGACTCACTCCCCGGGCCGGGACCCCACCTTCATCACCGACTCACTCCCCGGGCTGGGACTCCCCCTTCATCACCGACTCACTCCCCGGGCCGGGACCCACCCTTCATCACCGACTCACTCCCCGGGCCGGGACCCCACCTTCATCACCGACTCACTCCCCGGGCTGGGACTCCCCCTTCATCACCGACTCACCCCGGGCTGGGGCCCCCCCTTCATCACCGGCTCACTCCCCGGGCCGGGACCCCACCTTCATCACCGACTCACTCCGCGGGCAGGGACACCCCTTCATCACCTACTCACTCCCCGGGGGGATCCCCCCTTCATCACCGACTCCCTCCCCAGGCCGGGACCCCTTCATCACCGACTCACTCCCCGGGACGGGCCCCCCCCCCCCCCCCCCGCCCTTCATCACCGACTCACTCCCCGGGCCGGGACCCCCCCTTCATCACCGACTCTATCCCCGGGCCGGGACCCCTTCATCACCGACTCACTCCCCGGGCCGGGACCCCACCTTCATCACCGACTCACTCCCCGGGCTGGGACTTCCCCTTCATCACCGACTCACCCCGGGCTGGGGCCCCCCCTTCATCACCGACTCACTCCCGCCGGGACACCCCCACCCCTTCATCACCGACTCACTCCCCGGGCCAGGACCCCCTCTTCATCACCGACTCACTCCCCGGGCCGGGACCCACCCTTCATCACCGACTCACTCCCCGGGCCGGGACCCCCCATTCATCACCGACTCACTCCCCGGGCCGGGACCCCCCCCTTCATCACCGACTCACTCCCCGGCCGGGACCCCCCCCCCCCTTCATCACCGACTCACTCCCCGGGCCGGGATCCCCCCTTCATCACAGACTCACTCCCCGGGCCGAGACCCCTTCATCACCGACTCACTCCCCGGGCCGGGACCCCTTCATCACCAACTCACTCCCAGGGCCGGGACCCCTTTATCACCGACTAACTCCCCGGGCCGGAACCCCCACTTCATCACCGACTCACCCCGGGCTGGGGCCCCCCCTTCATCAACGACTCACTCCCTGGGCCGGGACCCCCCCTTCATCACCGACTCACTCCCCAGGCCGGGACGCCCCCCCCTTCATCACCGACTCACCCCGGGCTGGGGCCCCCCCTTCATCACGACTCACTACGCGGGCCGGGACCCCTTCATCATCGACTCACTCCCCGGGCAGGGACCCCCCCTTCATCACCGACTCACTCCCCGGGCCGTGACCCCCCCCTCATCACCGACTCACTCCACGGGCCGGGACCCCCCCTTCATCACCGACTCCCTCCCCGGGCAGGGACCCCCCCTTCATCACCGACTCACTCCCCGGCCGGGACCCCCCCCCTTCATCACCGACTCACTCCCCGGGCCGGGATCCCGCTTTCATCACCGACTCACTCCCCGGGCCGGGACCCCTTCATCACCGACTCACTCCCAGGGCCGGGACCCCCACTTCATCACCGACTCACCCCGGGCTGGGGCCCCCCCTTGATCAACGACTCACTCCCCGGGCCGGGATCCCCCCTTCATCACCGACTCACTCCTCGGGCCGGGACCGCTTCATCACCGACTCACTCCCCGGGCCGGGACCCCTTCATCACCGACTCACTCCCCGGGCCGAGCCCTTTCATCACCGACTCACTCCCGCCGGGACACCCCCACCCCTTCATCACCGACTCACTCCCCGGGCCAGGACCCCCTCTTCATCACCGACTCACTCCCCGGGCCGGGACCCACCCTTCATCACCGACTCACTCCCCGGGCCGGGACCCCCCATTCATCACCGACTCACTCCCCGGGCCGGGACCCCCCCCTTCATCACCGACTCACTCCCCGGCCGGGACCCCCCCCCCCCTTCATCACCGACTCACTCCCCGGGCCGGGACCCCCCCTTCATCACCGACTCACTCGCCGGGCCGGGAACCCCCCTTCATCAACACACACCCCGGGCCGGGACCCCCCCTTCATCAGCGACTCACTCCCCGGGCCGGGACCCCACCTTCATCACCGACTCACTCCCCGGGCCGGGACCCCCCCTTCATCACCAACTCACTCCCCGGGCCGGGATCCCCCCTGCATCACCGACTCACTCCCCGGGCCGGGACCCCTTCATCACCGACTCACTCCGCGGGCAGGGACCCCCCCTTCATCACCTACTCACTCCCCGGGCCGGGATCCCCCCTTCATCACCGACTCACTCGCAAGGCCGGGACCCCTTCATCACCGACTCACTCCCCGGGACGGGACCCCCCCCCCCCCCCCACGCCATCACCGACTCACTCCGCGGGCAGGGACCCCCCCTTCATCACCTACTCACTCCCCGGGCCGGGATCCCCCCTTCATCACCGACTCACTCGCAAGGCCGGGTCCCTTTCATCACCGACTCACTCCCCGGGACGGGACCCCCCCCCCCCCCACGCCCTTCATCACCGACTCACTCCCCGGGCCGGGACCCCCTCTTCATCACCGACTCACTCCCCGGGCCGGGACCCCCCCTTCATCACCGGCTCACTCCCCGGCCGGGAACCCCCCTTCATCACCGACTCACTCCCCGGGCCGGGAAACCACGTTCATCACCGACTCACTCCCCGGCCGGGATTCCCCCTTCATCACCGACTCACTCCCCGGGCTGGGACCCCTTCATCACCGACTCACTCCCCGGGCCGGGACCCCTTCATCACCGACTCACTCCCCGGGCCGGGCCCCCCCCCCCCCTTCATCACCGACTCACCCCGGGCTGGGGCCCCCCCTTCATCACGACTCACTACGCGGGCCGGGACCCCTTCATCATCGACTCACTCCCCGGGCCGGGACCCCCCCTTCATCACCGACTCACTCCCCGGGCCGGGACCCCACGTTCATCACCGAATCACTCCCCGGCCGGGAACCCCCCTTCATCACCGACTCACTCCCCGGCCGGGAGCCCCCACCTTCATCACCGACTCACTCCCCGGGCCGGTACCCCCTCTTCATCACCGACTCACTCCCCGGCCGGGACCCCCCCTTCATCACCGACTCACTCCCCGGGCCGGGACCCCACGTTCATCACCGACTCACTCCCCGGCCGGGATCCCCCCCTTCATCACCGACTCACTCCCCGGGCTGGGACCCCTTCATCACCGACTCACTCCCCGGGCCGGGACCCCTTCATCACCGACTCACTCCCCGGGCCGGGCCCCACCCCCTTCATCACCGACTCACCCCGGGCTGGGGCCCCCCCTTCATCACGACTCACTACGCGGGCCGGGACCCCTTCATCATCGACTCACTCCCCGGGCCGGGACCCCCCCTTCATCACCGACTCACTCCCCGGGCCGGGACCCCACGTTCATCACCGACTTACTCCCCGGCCGGGATCCCCCCCCTTCATCACCGACTCACTCCCCGGGCTGGGACCCCTTCATCACCGAATCACTCCCCGGGCTGGGACCCCTTCATCACGACTCACTACGCGGGCCGGGACCCCTTCATCATCGACTCACTCCCCGGGCCGGGACCCCCCCTTCATCACCGACTCACTCCCCGGGCCGGGACACCCCATTCATCACCGACTCACGCCCCGGGACGGGACCCCCCCCTTCATCACCAACTCACTCCCCGGCCGGGACCCCCCCTTCATCACCGACTCACTCGCCGGGCCGAGACCCCTTCATCACCGACTCACTCCCCGGGCCGGGACCCCCCCTTCATCACCGACTCACTCGCCGGGCCGGGACCCCCCCTTCATCAACGTCTCACACCCCGGGCCGGGACCCCCCCTTCATCAGCGACTCACTCCCCGGGCCGGGACCCCACCTTCATCACCGACTCACTCCCCGGGCCGGGACCCCCCTTCATCACCAACTCACTCCACGGGCCGGGATCCCCCCTGCATCACCGACTCACTCCCCGGGCCGGGACCCCTTCATCACCGACTCACTCCGCGGGCAGGGACCCCCCCTTCATCACCTACTCACTCCCCGGGCCGGGATCCCCCCTTCATCACCGACTCCCTCCCCAGGCCGGGACCCCTTCATCACCGACTCACTCCCCGGGACGGGACCCCCCCCCCCCCCCGCCCTTCATCACCGACTCACTCCCCGGGCCGGGACCCCACGTTCATCACCGACTCACTCCCCGGGCCGGGACCCCACGTTCATCACCGACTCACTCCCCGGCCGGGATCCCCCCTTCATCACCGACTCACTCCCCGGGCTGGGACCCCTTCATCACCGACTCACTCCCCGGGCCGGGATCCCCCCCATCATCACCGACTCACTCCCCGGGCCGGGACCGCCCCTTCATCACCGACTCACCCCGGGCTGGGGCCCCCCCTTCATCACCGACTCACCCCGGGCTGGGGCCCCCCCCCTTCATCACCGACTCGCTCCCCGGGCCGGGACCCCCGCTTCATCACCGACTCACTCCCCGGGCCGGTATCCCCCCTTCATCACCGACTCACTCCCCGGGTCGGGACCCCCCCTTCATCACCGACTCACTCCCCGGGCCGACCCCCCCCTTCATCACCGACTCGCTCCCCGTGCCGGGACCCCCCCTTCATCACCGACTAACTCCCCGCCCGGGACACCCCCTTCATCACCTTCTCACTCCCCGGGCAGGGATCCCCCCTTCATCACCGACTCACTCCCCGGGCCGGGATCCTCCCTTCATCACCGACTCACTCCCCGGGCCGGACCACTTCATCACCGACTCACTTCCCGGGCCGGGAACCCCCCTTCATTACCGACTCACTCCCCGGGCCGGACCACTTCATCACCGACTCACTCCCGCAGGGACCCCCCCCCCTTCATCACCGAATCAGTCCCCGGGCCAAGACCCCCTCTTCATCACTGACTCACTCCCCGGGACGGAACCCCCCCTTCATCACCGACTCACTCCCCGGGCCGGGATCCCCCCTTCATCATCGACTCACTACCCGGGCCGAGACCACTTCATCACCGACTCACTCCCCGGGCCGGGACCCTCCTTCATCACCGACTCACTCCCCGGGCCGGGACACCCCTTTTTCACCGACTCACTACCCGGGCCGGGACCCCCCCTTCATCAGCGACTCACACCCCGGCCGGGATCCCCCCTTCATCACCGATTCACTCCCCGGGCCGGGACCCCTTCATCACCGATTCACTCCCCGGGCCGGGACCCCCCCCACTTCATCACCGACTCACCCCGGGCTGGGGCCCCCCCTTTATCACCGACTTACTCCCCGGGCCGGGACCCCCTCCCTTCTTCACCGACTCACTCCCCGGGCCGGGACCCCTCCTTCATCACCGACTCACTCCCCGGCCGGGATCACCCCTTCATCACTGACTCACTCTCCGGGCTGAGACCCCATCATCACCGACTCACTCCCCGGGCCGGGACCCCCCCCCCCCCCTTCATCACCGACTCATTCCCCGGGCTGGGACCCCTTCATCACCGACTCACTCCCCGGGACGGGACTCCCCCTTCATCACCGACTCACTCCCCGGGCCGGGACCCCCCCCCCCCCTTCATCACCGACTCACTCCCCGGGCCAGGACCCCTTCTTCATCACCGACTCACTCCCCGGGCCAGGACCCCCTCTTCATCACCGACTCATTCCCCGGGCCGGGACCCCCTTCATGACCGACTCACTTCCCGGGCCGGGACCCCCCCTTCATGACCGACTCACTCCCCGGCCGGGACCCCCCCTTCATCACCGACTCACTCCCCGACCGGGACCCCCCCTTCATCACCGACTCACTCCCCGGGCCGGGATCCCCCCTTCATCACCGACTCACTCCCCGACCGGGACCCCCCCTAAATCACCGATTCACTCCCCGGGCCGGGACACCTTCATCACCGACTCACTCCCCGGGCCGGGACCCCCCTTGATCACCGACTCACTCCCCGGGCCGGGACCCCCCCTTCATCACCGACTCACTTCCCGGGCCGGGACCCCCCTTTCATCACCGACTCACCCCGGGCTGGGAACCCCCCTTCATCACCGACTCACTCCCCGGGCCGCGACCCCCCCTTCATCGCCGACTCACCCCGGGCTGGAGCCCCCCCTTCATCACCGACTCACTCCCCGGGCCGGGACCCCCCCTTCATCACCGACTCACCCCGGGCTGGGGCCCCCCCTCCATCACCGACTCACTCCCCGGGCCGGGATCCCCCCTTCATCACCGACTCACTCCCCGGGCCGGGACCCCCCCTTCATCACCGACTCACTCCCCGTGCCGGGACCCCCCCCCTTCATCACCGACTCACTCTCCGGGCCGGGACCCCCTCTTCATCACCGACTCACCCCGGGCTGGGGCCCCCCTTCATCACCGACTCACTCCCCGGGCTGGGACCCCCCCCTTCAATACCTACTCACCCCGGGCTGGGGCCCCCCCTTCATCACCGACTCACTCCCCGGGCTGAGACCCCCCCTTCATCTCCGACTCACCCCGGGCTGTGGCCCCCCCTTAATCACCGACTCACTCCCCGGGCTGGGACCCCCCCTTCATCATCGACTCACCCCGGGCTGGGGCCCCCCCTTCATCACCGACTCACTCCCCGGGCCGGGACCCCCCCTTCATCACCGACTCACTACCCGGGCCGGTTCCCCCCCTTCATCACCGACTCACTCCCCTGGTCGGGACCCCCCCTTCATCACCGACTCACACCCCGGGCCGGGACCCCCCCTTCATCACCGGCTCACCCCGGGCTGGGGCCCCCCCTTCATCACCGACTCACTCCCCGGGCCGTGACCCCCCCCTTCATCACCGACACTCCCCGGGCCGGGACCCCCCCTTCATCACCGACTCACCCCGGGCCGGGCCCCCCCCTTCATCACCGACTCACTCCCCGGGCCGTGATCCCCCCCTTCATCACCGACACTCCCCCGGCAGGGACCCCTTCATCACCGACTCACCCCGGGCTGGGGCCTCCCCTTGATCACCGACTCACTCCCCGGGCCGGGACCCCCCCTTCATCACCGACTCACTTCCCGGGCCGGGACCCCCCCTTCATCACCGACTCACCCTGGGCTGGGGCCCCCCCTTCATCACCGACTCACTCTCCTGGCCGGGACCCCCCCTTCATCACCGACTCACTCCCCGGCCGGGATCCCCCTTCATCACCGACTCACTCCCCGGGCCGGGACCCCCCCTTCATCACCGACTCACTTCCCTGGCCGGGACCCCCCCTTCATCACCGACTCACCCCGGGCTCGGGCCCCCCCTTCATCACCGACTCACTCCCCGGGCCGGGACCTTCCCTTCATCACCGACTCACTCCCCGGGCCGGGAAACCACGTTCATCACCGACTCACTCCCCGGCCGGGATTCCCCCTTCATCACCGACTCACTCCCCGGGCTGGGACCCGTTCATCACCGACTCACTCCCCGGGCCGGGACCCCTTCATCACCGACTCACTCCCAGGGCCGGGACCCCCCCCCCCCTTCATCACCGACTCACCCCGGGCTGGGGCCCCCCCTTCATCACGACTCACTACGCGGGCCGTGACCCCTTCATCACCGATTCACCCCGGGCTGGGGCCTCCCCTTCATCACCGACTCACTCCCCGGGCAGGGACCCCCCCCTTCATCACCGACTCACTCCCCGGGCCGGGACCCCCCCTTCATCACCGACTCACTCCCCGGCCGGGAGCCCCCCCCTTCATCACCGACTCACTCCCCGGGCCGGTACCCCCTCTTCATCACCGACTCACTCCCCGGCCGGGACCCCCCCTTCATCACCGACTCACTCCCCGGGCCGGGACCCCACGTTCATCACCGACTCACTCCCCGGCCGGGATCCCCTCCTTCATCACCGACTCACTCCCCGGGCTGGGACCCCTTCATCACCGACTCACTCCCCGGGCCGGGACCCCTTCATCACCGACTCACTCCCCGGGCCGGGCCCCCCCCCCTTCATCACCGACTCACCCCGGGCTGGGGCCCCCCCTTCATCACGACTCACTACGCGGGCCGGGACCCCTTCATCATCGACTCACTCCCCGGGCCGGGACCCCCCCTTCATCACCGACTCACTCCCCGGGCCGGGACCCCACGTTCATCACCGACTTACTCCCCGGCCGGGATCCCACCCCTTCATCACCGACTCACTCCCCGGGCTGGGACCCCTTCATCACCGAATCACTCCCCGGGCTGGGACCCCTTCATCACGACTCACTACGCGGGCCGGGACCCCTTCATCATCGACTCACTCCCCGGGCCGGGACCCCCCCTTCATCACCGACTCACTCCCCGGGCCGGGACACCCCATTCATCACCGACTCACGCCCCGGGACGGGACCCCCCCTTCATCACCAACTCACTCCCCGGCCGGGACCCCCCCTTCATCACCGACTCACTCGCCGGGCCGAGACCCCTTCATCACCGACTCACTCCCCGGGCCGGGACCCCCCCTTCATCACCGACTCACTCGCCGGGCCGGGACCCCCCCTTCATCAACGTCTCACACCCCGGGCCGGGACCCCCCCTTCATCAGCGACTCACTCCCCGGGCCGGGACCCCACCTTCATCACCGACTCACTCCCCGGGCCGGGACCCCCCTTCATCACCAACTCACTCCACGGGCCGGGATCCCCCCTGCATCACCGACTCACTCCCCGGGCCGGGACCCCTTCATCACCGACTCACTCCGCGGGCAGGGACCCCCCCTTCATCACCTACTCACTCCCCGGGCCGGGATCCCCCCTTCATCACCGACTCCCTCCCCAGGCCGGGACCCCTTCATCACTGACTCACTCCCCGGGACGGGACCCCCCCCCCCCCGCCCTACATCACCGACTCACTCCCCGGGCCGGGACCCCACGTTCATCACCGACTCACTCCCCGGCCGGGATCCCCCCTTCATCACCGACTCACTCCCCGGGCTGGGACCCCTTCATCACCGACTCACTCCCCGGGCCGGGACCCCTTCATCACCGACTCACTCCCCGGGCCGGGACCCCCCCCCCCTTCATCACCGACTCACCCCGGGCTGGGGCCCCCCCTTCATCACGACTCACTACGCGGGCCGGGACCCCCCCTTCATCACCGACTCACTCCCAGGCCGGGATCCCCCCCTTCATCACCGACTCACTCCCAGGCCGGGATCCCCCCCTTCATCACCGACTCACTCCCAGGCCGGGATCCCCCCCTTCATCACCGACTCACTCCCAGGCCGGGATCCCCCTCTTCATCACCGACTCACTCCCCGGGCAGGGATCCCCCCTTCATCACCGACTCACTCCCCGGCCGGGACCCCCCCTTCATCACCGACTCACTCCCCGGCCCGTGACCCCCCCCTCATCACCGACTCACTCCACGGGCCGGGACCCCCCCTTCATCACCGACTCCCTCCCCGGGCCGGGACCCCCCCTTCATCACCGACTCACTCCCCGGACTGGGACACCTTCATCACCGACTCACTCCCCGGGCCGGGATCCCTCCTTCATCACCGACTCACTCCCCGGGCCGGGACCCCCCCCCTTCATCACCGACTCGCTCCCCGGGCCGGGACCCCCGCTTCATCACCGACTCACTCCCCGGGCCGGGACCCCCCCTTCATCATCGACTCACTCCCCGAGCCGGGACCCGCCCCCACTTCATCACCGACTCTCTCCTCGGGCCGGGACCCCTTCATCACCGACTCACTCCCCGTGCCGGGACCCCTTCATCACCGACTCACTCCCCGGGCCGGGACCGCCCCTTCATCACCGACTCACCCCGGGCTGGGGCCCCCCCATCATCACCGACTCACTCCCCGGGCCGGGACCGCCCCTTCATCACCGACTCACCCCGGGCTGGGGCCCCCCCTTCATCACCGACTCACACCGGGCTGGGGCCCCCCCCTTCATCACCGACTCGCTCCCCGGGCCGGGACCCCCGCTTCATCACCGACTCACTCCCCGGGCCGGTATCCCCCCTTCATCACCGACTCACTCCCCGGGCCGGGACCCCCCCTTCATCACCGACTCACTCCCCGGGCCGACCCCCCCCTTCATCACCGACTCGCTCCCCGTGCCGGGACCCCCCCTTCATCACCGACTAACTCCCCGCCCGGGACACCCCCTTCATCACCTTCTCACTCCCCGGGCAGGGATCCCCCCTTCATCACCGACTCACTCCCCGGGCCGGGATCCTCCCTTCATCACCGACTCACTCCCCGGGCCGGACCACTTCATCACCGACTCACTTCCCGGGCCGGACCACTTCATCACCGACTCACTCCCGCAGGGACCCCCCCCCCTTCATCACCGAATCAGTCCCCGGGCCAAGACCCCCTCTTCATCACTGACTCACTCCCCGGGACGGAACCCCCCCTTCATCACCGACTCACTCCCCGGGCCGGGATCCCCCCTTCATCATCGACTCACTACCCGGGCCGAGACCACTTCATCACCGACTCACTCCCCGGGCCGGGACCCTCCTTCATCACCGACTCACTCCCCGGCCGGGATCCCCCCTTCATCACCGATTCACTCCCCGGGCCGGGACCCCTTCATCACCGATTCACTCCCCGGGCCGGGACCCCCCCCCCACTTCATCACCGACTCACCCCGGGCTGGGGCCCCCCCTTTATCACCGACTTACTCCCCGGGCCGGGACCCCCTCCCTTCTTCACCGACTCACTCCCCGGGCCGGGACCCCTCCTTCATCACCGACTCACTCCCCGGTCGGGATCACCCCTTCATCACTGACTCACTCTCCGGGCTGAGACCCCTTCATCACCGACTCACTCCCCGGGACGGGACTCCCCCTTCATCACCGACTCACTCCCCGGGCCGGGACCCCCCCCCCCCTTCATCACCGACTCATTCCCAGGGCTGGGACCCCTTCATCACCGACTCACTCCCCGGGACGGGACTCCCCCTTCATCACCGACTCACTCCCCGGGCCGGGACCCCCCCCCCCCTTCATCACCGACTCACTCCCCGGGCCAGGACCCCCTCTTCATCACCGACTCATTCCCCGGGCCGGGATCCCCTTCATGACCGACTCACTTCCCGGGCCGGGACCCCCCCTTCATGACCGACTCACTCCCCGGCCGGGACCCCCCCTTCATCACCGACTCACTCCCCGACCGGGACCCCCCCTTCATCACCGACTCACTCCCCGGGCCGGGATCCCCCCTTCATCACCGACTCACTCCCCGACCGGGACCCCCCCTACATCACCGATTCACTCCCCGGGCCGGGACACCTTCATCACCGACTCACTCCCCGGGCCGGGACCCCCCTTGATCACCGACTCACTCCCCGGGCCGGGACCCCCCCTTCATCACCGACTCACTTCCCGGGCCGGGACCCCCCTTTCATCACCGACTCACCCCGGGCTGGGAACCCCCCTTCATCACCGACTCACTCCCCGGGCCGTGACCCCCCCTTCATCGCCGACTCACCCCGGGCTGGAGCCCCCCCTTCATCACCGACTCACTCCCCGGGCCGGGACCCCCCCTTCATCACCGACTCACCCCGGGCTGGGGCCCCCCCTCCATCACCGACTCACTCCCCGGGCCGGGATCCCCCCTTCATCACCGACTCACTCCCCGGGCCGGGACCCCCCCTTCATCACCGACTCACTCCCCGTGCCGGGACCCCCCCCCCCCTTCATCACCGACTCACTCTCCGGGCCGGGACCCCCTCTTCATCACCGACTCACCCCGGGCTGGGGCCCCCCTTCATCACCGACTCACTCCCCGGGCTGGGACCCCCCCCTTCAATACCTACTCACCCCGGGCTGGGGCCCCCCCTTCATCACCGACTCACTCCCCGGGCTGGGACCCCCCCTTCATCTCCGACTCACCCCGGGCTGTGGCCCCCCCTTAATCACCGACTCACTCCCCGGGCTGGGACCCCCCCTTCATCACCGACTCACCCCGGGCTGGGGCCCCCCCCCTTCATCACCGACTCGCTCCCCGGGCCGGGACCCCCGCTTCATCACCGACTCACTCCCCGGGCCGGTATCCCCCCTTCATCACCGACTCACTCCCCGGGCCGGGACCCCCCCTTCATCACCGACTCACTCCCCGGGCCGACCCCCCCCTTCATCACCGACTCGCTCCCCGTGCCGGGACCCCCCCTTCATCACCGACTAACTCCCCGCCCGGGACACCCCCTTCATCACCTTCTCACTCCCCGGGCAGGGATCCCCCCTTCATCACCGACTCACTCCCCGGGCCGGGATCCTCCCTTCATCACCGACTCACTCCCCGGGCCGGACCACTTCATCACCGACTCACTCCCGCAGGGACCCCCCCCCTTCATCACCGAATCAGTCCCCGGGCCAAGACCCCCTCTTCATCACTGACTCACTCCCCGGGACGGAACCCCCCCTTCATCACCGACTCACTCCCCGGGCCGGGATCCCCCCTTCATCATCGACTCACTACCCGGGCCGAGACCACTTCATCACCGACTCACTCCCCGGGCCGGGACCCTCCTTCATCACCGACTCACTCCCCGGGCCGGGACACCCCTTTTTCACCGACTCACTACCCGGGCCGGGACCCCCCCTTCATCAGCGACTCACACCCCGGCCGGGATCCCCCCTTCATCACCGATTCACTCCCCGGGCCGGGACCCCTTCATCACCGATTCACTCCCCGGGCCGGGACCCCCCCCACTTCATCACCGACTCACCCCGGGCTGGGGCCCCCCCTTTATCACCGACTTACTCCCCGGGCCGGGACCCCCTCCCTTCTTCACCGACTCACTCCCCGGGCCGGGACCCCTCCTTCATCACCGACTCACTCCCCGGCCGGGATCACCCCTTCATCACTGACTCACTCTCCGGGCTGAGACCCCTTCATCACCGACTCACTCCCCGGGACGGGACTCCCCCTTCATCACCGACTCACTCCCCGGGCCGGGACCCCCCCCCCCACCCCTTCATCACCGACTCATTCCCCGGGCTGGGACCCCTTCATCACCGACTCACTCCCCGGGACGGGACTCCCCCTTCATCACCGACTCACTCCCCGGGCCGGGACCCCCCCCCCCCCTTCATCAGCGACTCACTCCCCGGGCCAGGACCCCCTCTTCATCACCGACTCACTCCCCGGGCCAGGACCCCCTCTTCATCACCGACTCATTCCCCGGGCCGGGACCCCCTTCATGACCGACTCACTTCCCGGGCCGGGACCCCCCCTTCATGACCGACTCACTCCCCGGCCGGGACCCCCCCTTCATCACCGACTCACTCCCCGACCGGGACCCCCCCTTCATCACCGTCTCACTCCCCGGGCCGGGATCCCCCCTTCATCACCGACTCACTCCCCGACCGGGACCCCCCCTACATCACCGATTCACTCCCCGGGCCGGGACACCTTCATCACCGACTCACTCCCCGGGCCGGGACCCCCCTTGATCACCGACTCACTCCCCGGGCCGGGACCCCCCCTTCATCACCGACTCACTTCCCGGGCCGGGACCCCCCTTTCATCACCGACTCACCCCGGGCTGGGAACCCCCCTTCATCACCGACTCACTCCCCGGGCCGTGACCCCCCCCTTCATCGCCGACTCACCCCGGGCTGGAGCCCCCCCTTCATCACCGACTCACTCCCCGGGCCGGGACCCCCCCTTCATCACCGACTCACCCCGGGCTGGGGCCCCCCCCTCCATCACCGACTCACTCCCCGGGCCGGGATCCCCCCTTCATCACCGACTCACTCCCCGGGCCGGGACCCCCCCTTCATCACCGACTCACTCCCCGTGCCGGGACCCCCCCCCCTTCATCACCGACTCACTCTCCGGGCCGGGACCCCCTCTTCATCACCGACTCACCCCGGGCTGGGGCCCCCCTTCATCACCGACTCACTCCCCGGGCTGGGACCCCCCCCTTCAATACCTACTCACCCCGGGCTGGGGCCCCCCCTTCATCACCGACTCACTCCCCGGGCTGGGACCCCCCCTTCATCTCCGACTCACCCCGGGCTGGGGCCCCCCCTTCATCACCGACTCACTCCCCGGGCTGGGGCCCCCCCTTCATCACCGACTCACTCCCCGGGCCGGTTCCCCCCCTTCATCACCGACTCACTCCCCGGGCTGGGACCCCCCCTTCATCATCGACTCACTCCCCGGGCTGTGGCCCCCCCTTAATCACCGACTCACTCCCCGGGCTGGGACCCCCCCTTCATCATCGACTCACCCCGGGCTGGGGCCCCCCCTTCATCACCGACTCACTACCCGGGCCGGTTCCCCCCCTTCATCACCGACTCACTCCCCTGGTCGGGACCCCCCCTTCATCACCGACTCACACCCCGGGCCGGGACCCCCCCTTCATCACCGGCTCACCCCGGGCTGGGGCCCCCCCTTCATCACCGACTCACTCCCCGGGCCGTGACCCCCCCCTTCATCACCGACACTCCCCGGGCCGGGACCCCCCCTTCATCACCGACTCACCCCGGGCCGGGCCCCCCCCTTCATCACCGACTCACTCCCCGGGCCGTGATCCCCCCCTTCATCACCGACACTCCCCCGGCAGGGACCCCTTCATCACCGACTCACCCCGGGCTGGGGCCTCCCCTTGATCACCGACTCACTCCCCGGGCCGGGACCCCCCCTTCATCACCGACTCACTTCCCGGGCCGGGACCCCCCCTTCATCATCGACTCACCCTGGGCTGGGGCCCCCCCTTCATCACCGACTCACTCTCCTGGCCGGGACCCCCCCTTCATCACCGACTCACTCCCCGGCCGGGACCCCCCCTTCATCACCGACTCACTCCCCGGGCCGGGACCCCCCCTTCATCACCGACTCACTTCCCTGGCCGGGACCCCCCCTTCATCACCGACTCACCCCGGGCTCGGGCCCCCCCTTCATCACCGACTCACTCCCCGGGCCGGGACCTTCCCTTCATCACCGACTCACTCCCCGGGCCGGGACCCCCCCTTCATCACCGACTCACTCCCCGGGCCGGGCCCCCCCCCCTTCATCACCGACTCACTCCCCGGGCCGAGACCCCCCCTTCATCACCGACTCACTCCCCGGGCCGGGCCCCCCCCCCCTTCATCACCGACTCACTCCCCGGGCCGGGACCCCCCTTCATCACCGAAAACACAAGAAGAAAATAATGAGCAGAGCAAATATCTGTGGGAAAGCATCTGAAGATTATCTTCATTGGCGCACGAATGGTCTTGAGGAAACTCCCGTCAAGTCCAGTTTCGTGTCATTTACACCTCACGAAAGTTGTTCTCCGGTCCTCGGTGCCAAACACACACACACAACACATGGAGGCCAAGTATTTTATCTGGACAAATCTGTTGTCAATAGGAGTGACACCCGTGTCCCGGGATCGGAATATTGCTTCTGCTGTTCACAATTGGCCCCTCCCCCTCCTGCAGGAACAGTGAACTCTTTCACACTGGCAAGGAGCCATCCCCGGGGTAGGATAGTTCTCCCTCTACCGGTGACGTCATGACGCATCGAGGGATGGTGGAGCTGCCCTCAATGTTTTATGATCTTCTATTTGAACAAAATTAATCATGCCTAATTATAACGTGATTAAGCTTTATGCCCAGCACAGTTTGAGCCCTTCAGCCCTCTGCAGTTGTGCCGACCTATATAAACCTTGGGAAAGGGCGAGCAATAAACAGCAATTGGGGCCAATTTTTAAACAGGGTGGGAAAGTTGGTAGCGCTAAAAGCAATGGTGGGCCTGCCTCCCAGAATTCTAGATGGCAGAGAAAGTGCTGGAGTCCAACTGCATGCACAGAACATTCATGGAGGGGGTTTCTCTGCCGTCTGGAATTCTGGGAGGGCAGGTCTGCCATCACTTCTCCCCCCCTGTATAAATTGTGCGTGATCCAGCCACCACTTTCCTAGCTGTTTATAAATTGTAAATAACTATTGCTACCACTTCCTTCTCTCTCTCTCCCGCTGAGACTTTCCCACAACAAAGTTTATACTTTCATTTTAATCTTTTCTTCCTTCACATTCCTGCACTCATTCAAAAACTGGGGTCATTTCTGTCCTACAATGCAATTTCCCATTCTACACTTGCCTGATTGCAACACTGGCACCTGCAGACACAGGGGATTGTACTAGGGGTTGCGCTGTCGTTGCTTCACTCTGGTGTTGAGTCCATTTTCATTCCACATTAGACCCTTTTTAGGCCAATTGGCCGTTAATTCCTGGGACCATTTGCAAGTGTGAAAGGAGCTTGTGATGCAGCTGGCCAGGATACTCTTGATAGAGCTCCTATAGAATACAAGACCACAACATTCATTTGGAGAGGGCCAACGTCAGTGAAATGGGAACAGCTTTGCCAGGATAAACCAGTAGTAGTGGAGAATAGGAATGATTGCTCCTGCCGCAGGTCCACAGAGTGAGAGAGATGGTGGGGATCAAATCCCAGAGCTGCCACCAAACCAAGAGTTAAAATGGGCAGTGAGGAGTGAATAGCAGATGGCAGGAAGAGAGAATCCATCTGATTATAAACGTTCAGAGGGAGGTGAGAGAGAAAGGGGAAGAGGCAGAGAGTCCAATAAAAGAATGGAGCAAAAGGTAAAGGAATCTGTAAATAATTTTCACGCAAATTGGAAAGGGATTGCAAAAGGAGATGCAGCTAATCAGGGACCAATGGGGGAAGCCCAATGGGAAGTTTTAAATGAGGGCTCCATCAAGGAGGATGATGACCCCGGGGGGTGTGGCAAGATGGTGTAGATGAAAGACATGAAGTTCCACCTGCCCCCAGTTAGACTTATAAATACCCGATTTTAAAACTTGTAAAAGTGGTTAAAAATAGTATTTAAAGACTTTGGAATAGTGGAGGATTGAAATGGCTACAAACGTGAAGAAATCAAAAGCTCAATTGCAAAAGAAATTGCCTCAGAGGACTCCTGCTCGCCTAAGTATTACACCGGCGCCGATCGTACATTCGCAAGATGGCGCCGGTTCAGTGACGAGCTCGGCCAGCCCTGACTCGCGCTCCCGTGAACCCAGGCGGATTGGCTGAGCGAGGACAGAATTGCGAGCCTGCAGTACTGCCTGGTGGTCCGGGGGCATGCAGTATAGCGTCGGAAGACGCACCTGCGCGGTCAGTGTCTTTGCTGGGCATGTGCGGTGCGTCGTGGGTCCATGAGTTATTAGAAAAGGTGTGGGCTGTGGGGGAGCCCAAAAGACGGTGGGCTGACGAGGTCGGCGTGGTGTCGATGGGTGTCCAGACCCATAGCCATATTGAAAGAGGAGCCACTGTGTTGGGGAGAAAGCGAGCTCAATATTACTGGAATTAACAAAGGAAGAAATGGGGACTGAGACCAGAGAAGGTAGGCCTCAAGGGGATGGAACCTGGACTGGATTCTATGTTTACAATATTGGAAGGGATTGCTCATCAAATGGAAAACATGTCAATACAGATGTCTTCTCAGATAAATCAAGGATTTATGGAAGTGAAAACTAAAATGAATAATACGTGTGAAGAGATGACTTCTATGAAGAAAGATATGACTGTAGTTAAAAGTGATGTTAGTAGATGTATAAAAACTGGATACTGTACAGGATAATTTTTTAATTGAAGAAGCATTTTTTGAATGTAAGAATCAAGTAGAGCATAATAGAGAAAAAATGGAAAAAGTGGAGGACTCTTTCGTGGACTGGGGGATTCAGAAGAAGGAATTACTGAAGAAGATTGACTCATTCGAGAATCAAGGTCGAAGAAATAATGTAAAAATAGTAGGTCTCCCAGAAGATATGGAAGGTTCAGATCCGGTAAAGTTTTTTAAGAAATGGATTCCTGAGGTACTGGGCAAGGAATTTTTTCTGGATAGTCTAGAGTTGGATTGAGTGCACAGAGCATAGAGGAAAAACACTTTTCCAGGTCAACCACCGAGGGCAGTTCTGATTCGTTGTTTGAAATATCAAGTAGAGAAATGATATTACGAGTTGCAGTGGAGAAGATGCGGCAAAATCAGACTCCAACGATGGTTCAAAATAACAGTGTTCTTCTATGCAGATTTGAGTCAAGAAATTATTAGAAGGCGCCTAGAATTTAATTTAGCTAAAGAAGTGTTGTGGCAAAAGGGTTACGTTTGCCTTTCGTTACCCGGCTGTACTTAAAGTTTTTTTATGGAAATTTTCAGTCTCAATTTTTTGAAAATGATCACGGTTCATTAACTTTTGCTAATTCGTTACCAGATTTGCGAGGAAACGGTTGGTCGCCATTATCGTCGCCTAAAAGGAGGGAATACAAAGAATGGGAAACACGGAAAGAATGGAAAGAAGATTGAATTGATGCACTGGGGGTGGGGGTGGATGACACTGAGACCTGATAGTTGTTTGCCACTAGTGGGCTTCACCACACCCAGATTTTTAGGGAGTTACTACTTCTTAGTAGTTTACTGAGGGGATGTTTATATTTTTTCTTGTTTTTGTGGTACTTTTATATGGGGGGGTGGGGTTAGAATATTTAGGGAATTAGAAAGGGGTGTAATATTTTATAGTAGAACTTTTACTGAAATGTCTAATTTGAACTTTGCAACGTTTAATGTCCAGGGATTGAATAATCCTATTAAGTGTAAACGAGTATTGGCTAATATATTTAAAAAAAATGAGAGTCGATATTGCTTTTTTCCAAGAGACACATTTGACTGAAAAACATATGAAATTGGAGAGAGATTGGGTTGGTCATGTATTTTCTTCTTCTTTCAATTCCAAGGCGAGAGATGAAGTGATCTTAATTCATAAGAAATTACTGTATGAATTAGAATCCTTTGAAGGTAGTGCAGGGAAGGGTCTGAGGTTGAATTGTAAATTTTCTGCTGAATCATGGACTTTGTTAAATATCTACGCACCTAATGTGGATGATGAAAGGTTTATGTCGGAGACTTTTTTCTTGTTAAATCAGGCCAAGGAAAATATTTTGGTTGGGGTAGATTTTAACTGTGTTTTAGATCCTTTGTTGGATAGGTCTCCAAAAAGTATAAGGAAATCAAAGACAGCAATACAAATAGGGGTCTTGATGAAAATTATATTATATTAACACGTCCAATTAAAGTCATCAAAAGAGGAGACCATTGAGATGGGGACTTCTTAACATGATTCAGTAGGATAAGGAAATTTTCCTTAAACAAATTATTAAACATTTTAGTAATTGTAATGCCCAAATAGTTAAATTGATTTTTAACAATTTTAAAAGGGACAGAGGAATCTAAGGAGCGGGAAGAGTTCAAAACAAACATTTCACTTTGCTGCAGATTTAATTTAGAACCTAAAAACTGACCAAATTGACTGAGATGTAGCAAAATATGTGAAGTTGAATGGCCAGGATTGGATGTGGACAACAGAAGATCATCAGCATAGAGATTCTCTGCCGATTGCCAAACAAAAAAAGACTTCTAATGGTTCCAAAACCAAATTAAATAAAAGATGGCTTTAGGGACAATCCTGTCTGGTTCTGTGATGCAGTTTAAATGGTTCAGATTTAAATTGAATTAGAGAAAATTGAAGCTGTAGGGGATAGATATATCAGTTTAATCCAATTAATAAATCGAGAATCTAGGTTAAATTTCTCTAGTACACAAATTAAATATTCCCATTCCACTCTATCGAATGCCCTTTCAGTATGCAAAGAGATTAATAAATTTGGAGGATTAGACCGTGGAAGAGTAAAGAATACCTAAAAGGCGTCAAATATTGAATTGTGAGTAACTTCTTTTAATGAATCCCATTTGATCCTCAGAAGTAATTAGAGGTATAACCATTCCCTAATCTAGAGGCCGGGATCTTAGACAGAATCTTGGCATCAAAATTTAGACGGGAAAATGGTCTAAGGGATCCTTATTCTTTTGAAGAATAAGGGAGATGGAAGCTTCATAAAAGGTTTGTGGCAACTTTCCACTAATTGAAGATATTGCAGACCGAGTCCAAATAGGGTATCAGTAAGTGAGAAAAATATTTATAGAGGTCTGCTGGGAATCCATTTGGACCAGGATTTTTGCCAGACTGTAAAGATTTAATAGCCTACTGCTATCTCCTGCTGAGAGATAGGTTGTTCCAATTAAATTAGTTTTCTACAGATTCTACAAATTGTCAATTTATCAAGAAAGTTCCATATTGAAGTTTGATCTTGAGTAAAATTAGAACTGTATAGTTTAGAATAACATTGTCAAAAAGAATCATTTATTTCAACATGATCACTAATAATCTGGCTGTCAGCTTAACAGATCTCATCAATAAGCTGTTTGGATATCTGGTCTTTAATTTGGCTAGTTAAATGTTTACCAGCCTTATCCCTGTGCACATAATATTTAGATTTAGTTTCGAGGAGCTGCATTTGTATAATAAGTAAGAAGGAGATCCTAGTTAGTTTTGAGTTCTCCCCTTCTTCTAAAGGTTAGTGGAGGAAAGTTTAGGTGATATGAGAGGTACATTCTTTTTACACAGAGGGTAGTGGGTGCCTGGAATAAGACCATAAGACATAGGAGCAGCAATAGGCCATTCAGCCCATTGAGTCTGTCTCATCTTTTAATCATGAGCTGATCTATTTTCCCACAGCCCCACTGCCCGGCCTTCTCCCCATAGCCTTTGATGCTCTGGCTAATCAAGAACATATCCGTTGTTTAAAAAAGGTTTCAAAAGTAATCCTGGAAATTATAGGCCGGTGAGCCTGGTGTCAGTAATAGATAAATTATTGGAAGGTGTTTGAAGAGAGCAGCTAGACAATAAAGTGGATAGCCAGAAACTGATGAGGGATAGTCAACGTGGCTTTGTGTCTGGTAGACTGTGTTTAACCAATCTTGTAGAGTTTTTCATGGAGGTTAACAGGAAAGACTGTAGATGTTGTCTTCATGGACTTTAGTAAAGCCTTTGACAAGGTCCCACATGGGAGGTTAATTAGACACTATTCATGGTGAAGTAGTGAACTGTAGTTGACAATGGCTGGACGGGAAAAGCCAGACAGTAGTGGAGGATGATTGCTTCTCAGACAGGAGGCTCAATGGGATGAATGGCCTACTTTGTGATCTTTGTGTTCCTTTACTTTGTGATCTTGTGAACTTCTTCATACAGTGAGTGGTGGGAGTGTGGAATGAACTGCCAGCTGATATGGTGCATGCAGGCTCAATTTTAACATTCAAGAAGAATTTGTACTGGTACATAGATGGGAGAAGTATGGACTGGGTGCTGGTCAGTGAGACTAGGATAAAATAGTTCCACACAGACTAGAGGGGCCAAAGGGCTTGTTTTTGTGCTGTAATGTTTGATGATTCTATCAATCTCTGCCTTAAATACACCCAATGACCTGGCCTCCACAACGGCCTGTGGCAACAAATTCCACAGATTCACCTCCCTCTGGCTGAAGGAATTCCTCCACATCCCTCTTCTAAATGGATGCCTTTGCTGGGGGTGGTGGAAGAGACTACTCAAAATACTCTTCGACAGGCACGTGGATGAAGGAAAAATCGAGGATTATGGGTGTGAGGGGGGGAAGGTTTGGATTAAATAGATTTCCTTGGTCAAACAACTTCAAGTGCCAAAGGGCTCATATTGTGCTATAATATTCTATGTGACAATACAGCTCACTGTGGATCAGTCTAGAGTAGATGAGAACCATGGGAGCAGACGGCAGAAGGCTCAAGGAGAAGAGTCACCAAATCATATAACAAGAGATGGATGATAAACACCAGCCTGCTGTCAACACCCACATCCTGACAACATATCAGGGTTTGTTAATCAGATTGATCCACAGTAGCAGAGTTTATTGAGGTTGATCTCCAACCACAAACAGCAGACTTGAGCTTCCCTTCATTCACTGAGCAGGAGACCTGGTTTGAACAACAGAGCAATTTATTTCAAACTTTAAATTTCTGCACTTCAAAATGCTAATTCTTTTTAAAAATTGCAGATAATGGAAATCTCAAATGATATAAAAAATCTGGAAACACTGATCAGCCCAGGCAGCATCTGTGGAGCAAGGAAAAAAGTTAATGTATCAGGTCCAAAATATTTCATAATAACTGTTCTGCTAAGGTTCCAGGACTAGAAATATAAACTGTTAATCCTGAAAATGCAAGCTTTTTTCACACGCCTCTCAGGGTTGTTCAATATTGGGGGACGTCACGTGATGCCCTGAGGGACGAAACACAACCTGATGACTCCTGTGGGATTAGCAAAAAAAAGTAGCTATTTAGAAACTTTTTTAAAAAAAGAAAATTATTTTAAAGTTAGTATAAAGCACCTAACTAAACTTTTAAGATGCTTCAGCTAACTCCTACTAAGAGGTCGGGAGAGAAGAAGAGAAACTGGACCTACCTTAGTGTCGAAGCAGGCCGGTGAGGTACTTTCTGGTTCCGCCGACGAGGACCCGGGAGAGGGACCTTCCTCCGGAGCCTTTTTACGTTGAGCCATAAAAATGGCACCGGAGGGAAATCTAAAACTGAGCAACATGTCGAGCCAAACGTGGTGCAATAGAAAAGAAGGTTGAGAAAAAAATTCAAAGTCTGGCATCTGGTGCGTCAACTTCAGAGCATGAAGAAGACACAAGCCCAGTGGAAGAAGCTTCAGAAGAGGAACAGACCAGAGGGAAGAAAAAGACTTTTAAGAAAGAAATAAATAAGATGAATCTAAAATTGATGAACTTCAAATTAAAATTAATTTGACTTTGGAAAATAACTTGAAATTCCTATCAGAAGAATTGAGGCAAGTGGATAAGGCAGTGAAGATGATGAATAACGTTACACAAAGGATGGAAAATAAGGTTCGAGATGTTCAAGAGGAAGTGCAGCGTATAGAGCTGTTCAATAATAGCTGGATTTTCTAAAATATATTTGCTCAAGGCACATGATGGGCAGAATTTATTGCCCATTCCCTGGGTTCATTCAGAGGGCAGTTAAGTGCCCAGTAACTTTGCAGATGACACGATGATTGGTGGAGTTCTTCAGCCAGAGGGCGGTGAATCTGTGGAATTTGTTGCCACAGGCGGTTGTGGAGGCCGGGTCATTGGGTATATTTACAGCAGAGATTAATAGGTTCTTGATTGGCCAGGGGATCAAAGGTTATGGGGAGGCCAGGCAGTGTGATAATGGTTCAGCTCATAATTGCATGGTAGGACAGACTCGATGGGCTGAATAGCCTATTTCTACTCTTATGTCTTACACACCAGGATGTAGACCAGTTACAGATAAGGGCAGAGAAATGGTAAATGGTAGATGGAGTTTAATCCGGGCATGTGTGACGTGATGCATTCTGGGAGGTCAAATGCAAAGGGAATGTATAGTCAATTAATTGATGTTTGGAGGGATCTGGGGAACTGGGTGCACAGCTCGTTGCCACAAGCAGATCAGGTGGAAAAGGCTTATGGAATGCTTCACGTTGCAAGGATATAAAACTTTGCTTTGGCTGCACATATGTGAAATTCTGCCTGTCCCATTATAGGGAGGATGTGGAAGCCTTGGTAAGGGTGCATTGGAAAAGTTGCTTCATAGACTTTGGAACAGCAGAGAATGAGATTTTTTTGGAAGGGATTTGGAGACAGTATTTTCATGTCGTGGGAGAGAGGCAAGGATTGATAGGGCAGTCAGCTCGGCTTGGAAATAGTGTCTCATGAATGCGAGTTTTGTTTGAAGAGGTAACCAAGAATGAGGTCAGTGTGGTAGGCATCAAAATTAAGCTGGGGATAGCTTATTCCTGCAGGTTGTGAGATCGATGAACCATATCCCATCATCGAGTAAATATTTATATCTGTTTTACATTATATTGTTATGTATATTTATGATGACTGCTGTATTTTGTGTACTGTGGTCTAGAGAAACACGGTTTCATGTACATGTAGTCAGATGACAATAAACTTGAGCAGGGAATCTTTTTAAATGATGTTTATTGAGGAAAAAATGTACTGGGCCAACATGATGGAATGCCAGAGCAGACACAATGGGCTGAATTTTATTGTTTTAATTGCTTTTGCTCACAATGGTAGGCAAGGAATCTATTAAACACCTGAGAAACTGGCATGGTTTCTGTTTAATGTCTCCTCCAATAAATAACAAACTCCAGAGGTCATCAGCGCTGGTTTCTGTCTCGGGTGTTAAATCACCTGCCACTTCTCATTCAGCTGTCATTTTATACTGCAGACACAATGTTTGTGAGGCACGTACTTGGATTGGAAAGACATGACGGGCAAAGGAGACCATTGACAATGCAATCTGGATCACCAATTTGCTGGCAGAAACTCAACAGGTCGAGCAGCATCAGTGGGAAAAAGTAATGGTTGATGTTTCAGGCCAGAACCCTTCAAGGGGCACAGTCGGAATGAAGTCAAATGAGATCAGTGCAGATGGTCATCACAATCAGGCCAAAAAGGCCTATTCTCCAATCCTATGCATGGCAGAGATGGTGCAGGATGATGACAGCAGTGTTTAACATACTCCAAGCCAAAATAGAAGTCGGTTCTTGCTCCAGTAGACAGGATCACTGTCAGGGTTAGATGAGGGCAGTTAACCCACGCTGAGGACACATTTAGGTGAAAGCTGAGCTTACAGACTCAGGTTCTTGGTGGTTGTGGAGCTGCATTATACCAAATGTTCACATCACCAAAGCAGGTGGAAGGGAACCTTGGCTGGCAGAAGGCGAGAGTGTGGCAGACCTGGCTCGTAAGACATTGCAAACACCTTGGTGAAGGAATGCACAGGATATCAATCAATGTTATTGTATGAATGGATCCAGGAATTTTCTCAAAGGGAGGTGTGGGAGTTTCTGGAATGTTGGCTTTATTTCAAGGAGGGGGGGGGGGGTTAGAATAGAAAGTGATGAAACAGAAATCTGCAGATGCTGGGGTCTAGTTCAATGCACAACAGTGCTGGAGAAGCTCAGCAGGTCAGGCAGCGTCCTGAGAAAGTAAAGGGCAGTTGACATTTAGGGGCTGAGCCCTTCATCAGAAATCTGGAAAATCAGGCAGAGATGCATGAATAAAGAATGTGGGAAGAGAAGGAGCACAAGCCAACAGGTAAGAGGTCATAGGTGGATACAGGTGAAAGGGTAGAAGTGAAAGAAGCTGAGAATGATTGGGGGAGTGGACAGAGGGCCAAGAAGGGTAGTGGGGAGGGGGGTGGGGTTGGGAGCTGGAGGGAGAGATGGGGAGAGGGGGTTAAAAGAAAATGGAAAAATTGATATAGATGCCATCTGGTGCAATTCCTCGAATTAGTGGAGAGATGCAGAGCTCATTCCAGTAAAGGCACAATTACCATACAGGGTCTATTGCCCGAGACGATACCGCACAGATTCACAACCTGATTCCAAAACCCAAGTTTAGGATGGTCAACGCAAACCTGGCTTGCACTTGGAAAGTGAAAGGGGATAATTGGATCAAAGTGCTTAAAGCAAATGATTTGATGGAGAGGATAAATGAAAACTTAATGTGGGAACAAAAATCTGGACGGACTCAGCAGGTCAGGTAGCATCCGTGGAGAGAGACTGGTGGTCACTGTTCCAGGTTGGGACCCTTTGTCGAGACTAAAGTGGAAAGGGGGATAGTAAGCCTATCATGGGGAGGGTGAGAGGTGATCATGGAAAAGAAAGTGGGAGATACAGATAGAGGAAAAAACATTCAGAGTGGGGGAGTGGGGACAAGAAAAGTAGAACAGGAGCAGGTAAAGGAGAGATGAAAAGAGGGGAACCAGAGGTGATTATGTGGATAAATGTTTGGGTGAGGATGAACAGGAAAAAAAAAATCAAAATAAATAGCAAATAGCAGATGCCAGAAAAACCAGCAGGTGAAGGCACATCTGTGGAAAGAGAAAGTTTCAGGTTAAAAGAATGTTTCATAATCATTTTTCTATTCTCCTGGTATTAGTAGAGATGTAGAGGATTAGCATGGACAATATGGGCCAAAAGGTCTGTTTCTGTGCTCTGAATTGATTCCAGTTTCTGTGAAATAAAGTATATTCTCCAAAACCATCTGTCCCATCCACTGAGAAAAAAAATGATGATAAAGTGATGGGGAAACATAATTAGTGGTGATACTGTTAAAGCACCAGCAAACGGAACTGCCGTTCCAATCCCTCGCTGTCTGCAAGGAGTTTGTACGTTCTCCCCATGTCTGTTTGGGTTTTCTCCAAGGGCTCCGGTTTCCTCCCACCCTCCAAAAACATACGGGGGTTGTAGATCAATTGGGCAGCATGGGCTCATGGGCCAGTTAACGTGTTGTAGGTCTATATTTAAAAAATTATAAATTTAAAAACTAGTGTGAAAAGGAGCCAAATGATAGTGCAATTTTACACAAGCTCTACCTACATTTGAAAGCTACATCAAGCCTTGGTGAAGAATTGCGCTGACAGAGATCAGATTAAGTCTCCCAAGTTCACACTGAAGAAACAAAAACATTCGGATTGATAAATCCCCATGGCCAGATGAGACATAAAGAGATTGCTGGGGCCTTGGCAATGATTTTTGCATCCTCCCTGATCACAGAGGAAGTACTGGAGAATGGGAAATTAAATCCCCCTTGTTTAAAAAAATAGGGAGAATCCAGGGAATTATAGACCAGTGAGTCTTACAGCAGTAGGGGGCAAACTATTGGAGAAGATTCTTAGGTAAAGGTTTACTTCTCCATTGAGAAGTATAGTCTTCTCAGGGATAGTCACCATGGCTTTGTGAGGGGAAGGTCATGCCTCACGAGCCATGTTGAGTTTTTTTTTGAGGAAATGACAAAATAAATTGAGATAGGTAGGACAGTCATGTGTGTATGATTTTAGTAAGGCATTTGACATGGTCCCCAATGCTAATTCATTCAGAAAGACATGAGGCATGGGAATCCATGGAACCTTGGCTGGGTGGATTCAGAATTGGCTTAACTGCAGAAAGCAGAGGATAGTAGTAGATGAACAATATTCTGCCTGGAGGTCAGTGACAAATGGAGTTCCACAGGGATCTGTTTTGGAACCCTTACTCTTTGTGATTTTTATAAATGACCTGAACAAAGAAGTGGAAGGATGGGTCAGTAAGTTTGCAGATGACATGAAGGTTGTTGGTGGTGTGGAAGTATAGGAAGTTACAACAGTATATAAAACTGGATGGAAAGTTTGGTGCAGAACTGGCAGATAGAGTTCAATTTGGATGTGTGAGGTGATGCATTTTGGAAGGTTAATGGTAGGATTCTTCCTAGTGTGGAAGAACACAGGGAGCTTGGGGTTCAAATCCATAGATTTCTCAAGGTTGTAGCGCAGGTTAATTTGGTGGTTAAAAAGGCATATCATTAGTTGAGAGATTTAAGTTCAAGAGCCGATAGGTATCATTTATAAAACTGATTGGACCACATGTAATTCTGTGTTCAGTTCCGGTCAACTCATTACAGGAAGGTCATGGAAGCTACTGGAGAGGGTACAGAGGAGATTTACCAAGATGTTGTCTGGATTGGAGAACATATATACATGAGGTAAGGTGACCAGGAGGCTTTTCTCTTTGGAGTGAAGGAGGATTATGAGAGGCAAAGAGAGAGTGAACAGCCAGTGTCATTTTCCTGGGGCAACAGTAGCAAATACCAAAGGACATCTGTTTAAGGTAGAGGGAGGAAACTTTAGGGGAGATGTCAGAGATCAGTTGTTGATAGTGGTTTTTATCTATTTTTACAGTTTTGTGGGTGCCTGGAATTCATTGGCAAGGTTGGTGGTGGAAGCTGGAACAATAGGGTCATTTCTAAAGGCTCAGACAGGTTTCCATTCTGTAATATTCTACGCAGCCCTGAAGCAGTGTGCAAACATGACCCTTCCGCTCTATTTTCTTTCCCCAAGATGGTGAGTGACATGTTGTGAATTGTCAATATTTTTATTTCACATTAACCAGCCTCAAGTTCCAAATCATTTCCCTTCAACTTCCACCAATCACATGCCACTAACGTGCTTTCATCACCCCCTCTTCGCCAGCAACACCACCACAACTTCTGTCTCCCTCTCTCTGTCTCCAATTTTCTCTCCTCTTCCATTTTCTGTGTCATTAATTTCCCACTTCCAATGCCTGGAATTCATTTGCCGGGGGGTGGTGGTGGAGGCTGGTACAATAGTGACATTTAAAAGACTCTTGAACAGGAAGATGAATGCAAGAAAAACAGAAGGTTATGGGTGTGAAGTAGGGAAGGGTTAGACTGTTGTGTAGGTTTATATACCTCAGCACAACATTGTGGGCCGAAGGGTCTGTACTGTGTTGGAATCTTCTAATGCTGCAGGTCAATGTCCTTTCATTAACTATTTCTCTTTTCTCAGATGCCACCCAACTGTGACTATTTACCGGTTTGATAAATACTCTGTTCATGCTGAGAGGAAGTTAGCAAATTTGTTTAATGACTTTCCCCAAGTGCTGAATTAAATGAGGAAACAGTTTTAAAAAATAGCGAACATGTATATTCTTTTGCCCTCCCTCCCAGATCCATGTCTGACGTCGTGCACAGAGACCTGACTGCTCCTCCCCTCCCTCCACCATTTTTATTCAGGCATCTGCTAACATTATGATTATGCCTTGATGAAGGGCTCAGGTTCAAAAAGTTATGCATCTTTATCTTTACAATACAAAATCTGGTGGTACCTGATGCATTTCTCTGGCATCGTGTTTTTAACTACAATCACAGTGTCTGCAGACTTTCGTGTTTGACTTAATATACATTTAAAGCATGGCTGCTTTCCACGTCAGCTCCTACAGATGTCCATGTAGTATTGTTATTTATGGCAGAGAAGCAGTTGATTAAAGATATGGGGATGCAAGGGAAGGCAGAGTTCATTGCAGATTTCTTAACAGTGTGGAGGAACAGAGGGGTCTTGGGTTCCAAGTCCACAGATTCCTCAGTTACCAAGCAAGTTTCTAGGGTGGATACGAAGGTGTATGGTGTTCTGGCCTTCATTAGTTGGGGGATTGAGTTCAAGAACTGTGAAGTCATGTTGCAGCTCTGTACAACTCTGGTTAGACTACACTTGGGAGCATCCAGTCAGGACTAATAATTTGGAAGAGCTACAGAGGAGACTTTTCTTGATTCTCGAATCTTGAGGCTGTGCCCCCTAGTTCAGTCTAGTTTGCCAGAATTAACCTCCTTGCTTCCATCCTATTCCATTCATAATTTTAGTTAACACTGCAAGATTCCCCTCATCCTTCCAAACACCAATGAATATAATCTCAGACTATTTAATCTCTCCTAAAGTGAAGAATAAAAGTGTTAATATTATAGATGACACCAGAACTAAAAGGTTAAGTACAAGGTGGCTGTATTGTCCTCATTGATGGGAAGGGGTGGAGAGGGTTAGTACCTTCAAGTTCCTGGGAATCCATAATTCAGAAAACCTCTCCTGGAGCCAGCACATTGAGGCAAGCATGAAGATGGCAATACCAACACAGAGTAATGTACTTTCCAGGGAATCTGAGATCTGGCATGTCACCAAATACTCTCATCAACTGCTGCAGGTGCATGGCAGGAAGTATACCGACTGGTTGCATCACAACCTGGTTTGATTATTCAAGTGGCCAGGAACGCAGAAGGCAACAAGCATTGCTGTCCATCACAAGCTCCGACCTCCCATTGAAGACATCTATGTGATGCAGTGTCTCAAGAAGGCAGCCAACATCGTAAAGGACCCCCATCCCCTGGTTACGACTTCTTCTCACTGCTCTCTACGGTAAGATGCAGAAGCCTGAAGATCAGCCCTTTGAGATCAAAAACACTTTCCAACAGATATCAGACTCTTGAACCTCCCCTTGTTACACTTACTGGACTGCTCTGCACTATTGTTAAGTTGCTTTTCTTGCATTATATAACTGAATATTTAATACATATTGTAGCAGCGACTTCGGTAGATCTACTAAAGCAATACACACACACCAGATTAGTCAACACAAGACCGCTTTATTCAGACTTTACAGGCACCATTTATACACCGCATGTCCCAGACTCCACAGGACAAGGTGGGACATCATTATGAGTTTGCTGGCAATCCACAGGACCGGCAGGTTTAAATTAAGCCCTGTGAGTGTCCCGCGCCTTCCGGCAGGAGACTCCTTCTTCACTCCAAAGAGAAGAGTCCCAGCTCCATTAAACCTTGCCTCATAAGGCATGTTCTCCAATTCAGCCAACATTCTGGTAAATCTCATCTGCACCCTCTCCAAAGCTTCCACATCCTTCCTGTAATGAGGCATCCAGAACTGAACACAATTTTCCAAGTGTGCTTTAACCAGAGTTTTATAAAGCTGCAACATTATCTCATGCCTCTTGAACTAAATCCCCTGACTAATGAAGGACAGCACACCATACACCTTCTTAACTCCCCTATCAACCTGTGTGGCAACTTTGAGAGATCTATGGATTTGTCTGTCCTTCCACTCATTAGGAATCCTACCATTAACCATGTACTCCACATTCAAGTTTGACCTTCCAAAATGCAAGGTTCTCCTCCTTTAGAAACTCCAGGACTATGTTAATGCTATAAAATTACGGACTTTCCAAGAACAAATTAACTGTTGAATTTTATTATTTTTAAACCTAGTCACACACAAGAAAAGACAGATGAATGGTTCTAACCTGGAATGTTGAGTTTTTTTTCCTCCCACTGATGCCACCCGACCCCCTGAGTTCCTCCAGGGGATTGTAGATGAGATTTGACTTTTGCTTGTAAAAACTTAGGTTCCAAGTCACAAACCAAGAAGGAAACAGTGCACTTACAAAAGATAATGAAGAAGTCTTTATTCACACACGATTCCCAAGATTGGGGGTTATATTTACAGATAGTTATGTAGTTTAAGAAAAAAACCATGGCCAAATCCAGTTTACAGTAATTATAATGATGGTACTGGGAAGGACAGAATTAAAAAGGGATGGTCGACGATACAGACCAGAGGGACACTTTCATGTTATCAGCTGTGTCAGGGGACTCCGTTGTGCTGTCTCGCATCCAGAGTGAACCCACCAAACACACTAGCATCTCTGCAATCACCCATGCAGTGTCAAGTATAGAGCACTGCCACAGCGATATTATCCAGAGAAAACAGTGCAGCAGACCACAGGAAGGTCCTACCCGCAGGGCACAATATCCAACATTTCAAGACAACAAACCCTTCAGTTCATGCCAAACCCTGAAAAGTAGACAAACTGCAGAGCAATACTGAGGAGCACTTTTTTGGGGAGGAATAAATGGGTCAGCACAACATTGAGGGCCTAAGGGCCTGTACTGTGCTGTATTGTTCCATGTGGCTTCTCTCAATTCTGCTGCCTTACAGGAAGGGATATGGGGGCTGGGAGAGCAGACAATGTTCACCAGGATGTTGCCTGGATTGGAGAACATTAACAATAGAGGATGGATAAATTTGGGTCGTATCTTCTGGAGGGTCAGAGGCTGAGGGGGAAGCCTGAGAAGTATTCACAATTATGAGAGGCATAGATAGGGTAGATTGTCAGAGTCTTTTTCCCAGGGTGCAAAAGTACCAGAGCATACAGGTTTCAGGTGAAATGGGGGAGGAAGAAGGGATGTACAAGGGAGATTTGTGAAGATTTTTGTACATTTTTAAAAAATATACATAGTAGTAGATGGCAGGAAGTTGAGAAAATAGGAACATTTAAGAAATTTAGAGAGAAAGGGATATGGACAATATGTAGATGAGATTTGTTTAAATCGCCATCTTGGTCAGTAAAAGCATGGTGAGTCAAAGAGCCTGTTCTTGTGCTGGTCTGTTCTCAACTTATGACCATATTCACAAAGACCAACAGATATCAAGTGAATGGGTACAACTCTTGTACTTTAAATCGGCCTTTCCCCTCAGAAGATGAGCAGGTGGGATAACCAGCAGTTCCATAACCCTCCTCAATACCACGAGAGGTGAAAGAGCCAATGGTAGAATTTGCATGACCAGCCAGGTAGTTGATGGGCTGCTTCAAGCTGAACTGCTGGAGAGTGGAACTCCTCCACATGGATTACACTAAGCGTTAATAGTTCAGGACTGCCCTGGAAAATTCTGAAAGGTGTAAAGCTGTCTTCCATTTCATTACAGTAAACTGTACAATCAAACCTCCATGTGCAAGCAGGCTCACTTTGTACAAAAGTGATCCAAAAGAAGTCAGAACCCAGTGAACATATATGAATGTCAAGGAATCCTGATGCAAATAATATCCAACTGGTTATAATTCTGTTTAGGCACCAACACCGGATTTTAACCTCTTTAGGTTCCGACTTTCTAATATAGTGCCTTAAGCTACAGTAAACAGCAACTGATTTTCAGTAATGCTTTTTCAGTGAGTAACTTTAAATAATTTAACGTTAAAAAGAACATTTAAAAATATACAAGGGACAAAAAAAAAACCAGGCACCATATATAGCCTACTACACACAAAGTTATACAGTTGTGTTTAAACTACACATACAGATTTTACCTGAATTACATTTACAAAAAGACAAATAAAAAGCAATGTTCTCCTCTGCTTAAAATGGTGATGTTATTAAAATAAGTGGCTTTGAGAAGAAAATACTTGGTGCTATGACCCCAAGTTTATAGTCATGGGCACAGCAAGATTAAACATGGCCCACACAATGGCTGGAGGTGTTGGAATACGGAGCATGGCACAATCCGCTGGAGGAACTCAGCAGAGAAAAAGAATGGATATTATTTTGGGTCAAGGTGCCAAAAAAAGGGATCTGGCCCTCAACCTCGAAAATTCTTCTTCTCCCACTGATGCTGCTCAACTCACAGACATTCTTCCAACAGATTGTGCATTGCTTTTAAATTGAAGAAATGGACTTCAGTTACCAGGTAGGAAGGTTACTGAACCGGATAACAAATAGACTGTAGCAGTAACTGGATCAACTTCTGGAAGACACGTGGATTGGTTAGTAAAAGATCACTCCATACAGAAATGCACGTTTCTTAGGAATAAATAAATGCCATTTCACCCAAGCAGCATAATAGCTGAACTATGCATATGTGACAAATAACAACTCAAAATGTGGGGTGGGAGTGATTAGTCACAACTTTCTAACAAGGTTTGGCCATAGGAAATCTTTTTGCCAGAACAACATTTTCAAAGATTTATGGTGTCTTTAAAATCTGACATTACAGCCAAATATACAGAATGATTATTAGGCAGAGCAAGTTTGTTATAATCAAGTGCAGAATCAAGACTTACAAAAATCAGAGCAAGAATTGCTTTTTTTTTTAAAAAACTCTAAAATGTAAAAATATATTACAGACAAAGACCTAAATACTTTTATCAATTTTATAAAAATGTAAACATTTATGTACACAGAATTTAACTAACTCAGACATTAAGATACTGCAAGCACCATGATTGGAGGGCAGTGTATTGGCCAGAGAACATCTCAACCATGACAAGGGGAAAGGAATGGTTGGGATCACAATGGCTGACTGACTTGCACTCTTTACCTGGCCGTTACTCTAGGATTAGGTGTCCCCTTAAAACCTGGATACAAATTTGTATTAGAAACATATGCCGTGTACATCTTGATTAAGAGGGAGCCCACACTGGACATAGATGAGTAATTAGGAGAATGTTACCAGACTGACGACATTCAGTAAATACAATGCTGTAGAAACTCAGCAGGTCAAACAGCAAACTTTATATAGCAAAGATAAAGATTCAGAACCAAAGTTTCATTACTTTGATAACATTCAGTGCTGTCCTGATCAAAAAAAAGCTTGAAACAAGGGCCAGATGTATAGTGCAATGATAGATATTGTTCCCCCCCACCCCCCCCCCCCCACTTCAATTACCTGTATTTATAAAGTTTGAGCCAAGTTTGACCCGGAAATATTTCAAAGAAGTCAATGGACTCAGGCACATGTAGGACTGGAATCCCACAAATACAGACGACTTTACAAGCTGCTCTCTCCTTGCCTTACTCCCTTAGCTGGAAGAGAAACAGGACAAAGATGTAAAGTGCAAAATATTGCTCAATCCAGAAGTGGACACTCAGTTCTCATGTGATCGCAAGACGATGCCAAATGCAGAGCAAGTCTTCCTGCTGGTGAACACCCATCACAATATGGGCTACAGTAGTGCAATGGTTTTGCCTTATAACTCAGAACTCTAGTGACTGTGCGAGACAAAGTGTTTCCTTCAGTACAAAGGACTTCGAGAAGAATTTAAATAGAGTCAAAATAAAAGGAATGAAAAGGTTTCAGATGCTCATAAAAATTGCCCTTTCAGAAGAAGAACACACCTCTATGGTCATAAAACCTTTCACAACCTCAGGACATGTTTTGTTTTTGATGTAATATATGAAAAGGAATCTTGAAATTGTAAGAGGTTCAGTGTGCTAATTTTTAATAATCTTTTGAAGAGCTCAGCCAAGAAATTGCACCCTTGCCAACAAGATGCTGTCTAATCTTTGCCTACCCAGATCAAGAGCTCATTGTTACCTCCTTTGCTCATAGCAAAATAAATAATGATTTAGCTCTCAAGATGGTGAGTGTGATAAAGGAAGATGGAGATGGTCTGAACAAGAAAATAGTGGTTAATCTATAAAACTTTTATGTAAATATGTAGGGAGTTTCTACCTTCTCCCTATGTCTACACAGATTTCTTCTGGGTGATCTGGTTTCCTCTCACCCTTCAAAACGTACCACAGGTTGGAAGTTGATTGGATGTAATTGGGCAGCTCGGGCTCGAGCTGAAAGGGCCCTGTTACCGTGCTGCATGTCTAAATTTAAAACTTAAAAATGTACAAAGTTGTAGGTTAAATGGGTAGCACGGGCTCGTGGGCTAGAAGGGCCTGTATGTCTAAATTTTAAAATTAAATTTAAATCAAGGAAATTCCAAGGCCACACAATAGTCACCATACACAGAACAGGCTGCATGAAGGAAAATATTTGCTGCCAGGGAAGTTATACAAGCTAAGATTGATTTTTTTCAGAGAGGAAATGAAGGGAGATATGTCCATGTGTAAAATCAAAGGGCTAAAAGAAATTGGAAGGATTGGGGATGGGGGGTAAAATTTTACAACCTAGTTGGGGTCTGGAACTGACTGAAGTGCAGAGGCAGAATTTCTCATCACATTTAAGAAGAGAATGGGTGCATGCTTTGGAGGGCAGGCTTGCTGGTGCTACAAATGGAGATGTGGCTGGGCTGCTTTTCCTCATCCAGAGCTGACACGATGGCCTGAACAGCCTCCTTGTGTCATAAAGTTTCTAAGAAGCTCTGAATGGCCAAAGGATTTTTGTGACAAATGAAAACCCTGCCTCCTCAAAGCAAGCAACAAGGCAGCAACAATGAATTTACAGGAAACAAAATTAGTGGGAAGTAACCACAATTTCAAAACTGAGATCTGACAAATAAAAAAAAAACAGTAAAATTCAAAGATCAAGATATGGGGAAATCCAGCCCTTAAAAAAATTGACAGCTCCAGTAATGATTCAAGAAAAGCAAATTCTGTAGTAGAAACAGTGTTTAAAATGCACTCCAGGCCAGGATTGGGTTAGTTTTAAGATGGATTAAATATTATTGGTCATCAAACTAGGATTTACAACACTTTCCCTTTGGTTACTTGATTATTGTGAGCTGAAGGCAATGGGAAGGTTGAAGTGATTTGACTTGCTGACAAAAGAATGGTGTTAAATAACCTAAATTTTTGCACATTTTTAAATACAAAACTACTGTTTCCTGTGATCTTCCAGTACAGTCAATTATTAAAATTAGCCAAAAACTCTTCCCAACCATACATTTTACACTTGCCATGAGCCACACATTTGCTATTTTTGGTCCCAAACTATTAAAAAAAAATTCCACAATTACACTTTTCCCATTGATTTCATAAAATGGCAACAAACTGCCCTTCAATGGTGAGATCCCAGAAACTCATCCAAATCTATGATCCATTCCTCCGTAGTCCTGTTTTTCAACAGAGAGTCCATCAGATCTGTGTCGCCAGGTAGTCCCTGAAGTGTGCCAGCTCCAGACTGGTTACTGTAGCCAAAAGGTAGTTCCTGATTGGAGCCTCTTACCTGGTAAGGTTGATTGCAGTGGAGGCTGCTCCTTGCACCCATTTGTTGGCCAGAACTAAAGTTTGCCATGTCCGCCACAGACTGGTTTAAACTGGGAACCACCTGGGAGGGCTGGCTCGTCTGTGACAGGGGTCCACCCAAGGTAGGCATCATTTGCCCTCCAGCAGTCGAATTGATGGCTCCCATTGGCCTGGCTGTTGTGAGACTCACTCGCGCCATTCCCTGCACAAACTGCTGGCTGGATATTTTGGGGTGAGATGGCCTTGCGTGGAAAGTTGAGGTACTGCTGAATGCTACGAGGTTACTGTTTGGTTGGTTTTGGTTATTCACATTTTGCAAACTTTGATGCTGCCATGATGCACTCTGGTCTGCCACAGCACTCGGTAACCTCTGCAAAGGGGTCTTTGATACAGCCTGGCTCCCAGGTCCTTTGTTGTGTTGCTGTTGTGCAAGGTTGGAGTTGCTGAGGTGAGTCTGACCATAGCTGGTTAGCAGAGGATTACCTCGAGTCCTACCAGGCTGCCTCTGCAGTGAATTGGAATGCTGCCCATTTGGAATTGTGTCCTGGGCAGAATGTGAAAGCATTTGGTTCAGATTTGACCCCACATTGTACATGCCCTGTTGGACATTGTGCATATTCCCATACTGAGTCACTCCCAGCTCTGGCTGGCCAGCAGCAGGACTACTGGAGGGGACGGAACTCTGGCTTGGTGCAATCTGGATCATGTTTTGATTCTGAGGGAACAAGCGAGAGCTGTTCGCATTGGGTGTGGCCAGATTTCCAACAGATGGAAGAACTTGCGGGGAACCTAGGAAATTAAGAATATTATTAATTCCAGCCGATGCAGCAATCACGAACACTACAGCCTATGTTGAACAACCTCCCCTGAACAGAGACTCACAATTCAGAGGCAAGGAGAGAGAGTGCAGCCCAAGGACCGCCATCCTTAAAAGTATTAAATTTGCCCCCTCGACTGTTCAATTTGGCTGCATAGCTGTCACTTCTTAGTGCATGCTACATCGCAGGTTCAGAGGTGACAAGAGACCAGGGGTTTTACTCCCACACCCCAGTGGACAGCTCAACGCTGTTACAGCGCCAGCTACCAGGTTCAAATTCAGAGCGGTCTGAAAGGAATTTGCACGTTCTCTCTGGGTGCTCTGCTTTCCTCTCACCCTCAAACATACAGGGTTGTTGGTTAATTTGGGTGTATTAAATAGCAGGATTTCTCCTCTTGTACACCAGGAAAAGATCCTAAGGTTACAAACTAATTTGGATTTGGCCATGGCACGCCAGCCAAAATTTTATAACTTAACCAATGTCACAAAGAGAATATCTACACATGACCCCATCTGTTTTGTCAGAGTTTGCAAGGCAAATTGTCTGCTGTTTCCTTGATTACAACTACGACTAAGCTAAAAATGTCATGGACTCTGGTTCCCAAGGTTGTGAAAATGTAATCGTTCTGCTGTTACACCTCGAGATAATGAACAGACTGAGTAACGGAGACAAGACGTGGAAACAAGCCCCTCAGCTCACGTCTGCACCCACCTACGATCACTCATGCACCCAGTTTTAATTATTCTCCCCACATCAACTGCGACCCCCATCCCAAACCCGAATGATTGCCAACACACCAAGGGCAATTCATAGCGACTGATTAACCCTACTGAAACTGGAGCAGCCGGGGAGAACACACCACCTTCACAAAGAACTAGGGCTCAGGGTTGAAACTGGGAGTCTGACAGTGAGTCTACCTGCTGCACTAGTGATACCTGATCTGATACCCAACTCCAGTTACTTACTCCCCCACCTACCCACCACAACCACTGATTTACAATAACTGACCTGACATCAACTACCCATTCGAGCATACTTCTAATATGCTCTAGGCAGACTTTTTCTTTAGAAACATTGAAAGGAAAACCCAAAAGTGTTCAATGTGTAATAACATAAGAATGACAAGAGTAAGGGTAAGACCAATTAGGGATGAAGGGGAGAATGTGTTCCTGGAGGCAGAGGAGATCCTAAGTGAATACTTGGTTCAATGTTCACCAGGGAGACGGACATTAATCAATGTGAGGTCAGTGTATTGTGCATGTCAAGGTGGAGAAAGAAGAAGTGCTGCATCTTAAAAATATTAGACAAGTCCCCAGGACTAAATGGGATACACCCTGGGTTATTACAGGAGTCAAGGGAAGAGATTGCTGGAGCTTTGGCAATGATTTTTGTATCCTCCAATCCTGGGAATTATAGATTGACGAGTCTTATGTTAGTTGTGGGCAAACTATTGAGAATATTCACAAACATTTAGAGAAACAGTCAGCATGGCTTAGTGTGGGATAGGCTGTGCCTTAAGCCTAATTGAGTTTTTTTTGAAGTGACAGTAAATTAATGAAGGTAAGCCTGTGGATGTGGTCGAAATGGATTTTAGTAAGGCACTTGATAAGCTACCCCATTGGAGACAAGTTCAGATTCACAAGGTTCAGTCACTAGGAATTAGTAGAGAGATTGTGACATGGGTTCAGAGGTGGCTGGGAGATAGACCGCAGAGAGTCATGGTGGACAACTGTAGGTCAGGTTGGAAGCCTGTGACAATCGGGCTGCCTCAGGGATCAGTGCTGGGTCCCTTGTTGGTTATCATTTATATTAATGATTTAGAGGAGGGTGTGGTTAACTGGGTAAGCAAATATGCAGATGATACGAAAATAGGGGGAGTGGTGGATAGTGAGGCAGATTTTCTTGGATTAGAGAAGGATTTAGTTTGTTTGGAAGAATGGGCTGAAAGATGGGAGATGGAATCAATGTAGACAAGTGTGAGGTGTTGCATTTCGGTAAAAATAAGAGAATAGGACATATACAGTTAAGGGGAGGGCAATGAGGCACGCAGAGGAGCAAAGGGACCTGGGGGCTTATGGTACAGAGTTCATGATTGGTGATGCCAGGTTTGGAGAATTGTGCTCAGTTCTGGTCTCCAAATTATAAAAAGGATATAGATACGGTGGAGAGGGTTTACAAGGATGTTGCCTGGCTTACAGCATCTGGATTACAGGGAGAGATTAAGGAGACTGGGTCTTTATTCATGGGAATGTAAACACTGAGAGGGGACTTGATAGATGTATTTAAAATTATGAAAGGAACAGATAGACTAGACATAAATAGATTCTTTCCCCTGAGGGCAGGGGAGGTTGGAACAAGAGGCCATGAGTTAAGGGTAAGGGGGCAACACTTCAGGAGAAATATTAGAGGTGGTGTTTTCACTCAGCCAGTGGTGGCAGAATGGAATGAACTTCCGAATGAGATAGTTGCAGCAGGGTCCCTTCTGTCATTTAAGAGAAGGTTGGATGTGTACATGGAGGTGAGGGGGTCGGATGGTTATTGGCGGTGAGCAGGAGGTTTGAGCTAGTGGAGTTGTTCTTGTGAACCAGTGCGGTCTCGAAAGGCCGATATGGCCTGGTTCCGCTCGGTAAATGGTTATAAGACATGGGATCCAAGGTACCTTGGCTGTTTGGATTCAGAAATGGCTTGCCAGCAGAAAGCAGAGGGTAGTCATAGATAGAACGTACTCTACCTGGAGGTCAGTGACGAGGGCATCTCAGATGGATTTGTTCTAGGACTCTTTCTCTGTGATTTTTATAAATGCCTTGGATGAAAAAGTGGAAGGATGGGTTAGTAAGTTGGCAGATGATGAAGGTTGAAGGTGTTGTGGATAGTGTAGAAGGTTGGCATAGGTTACAACAGGATACAGGCAAGATGCAGAGTTGGGTGGAGAAGTGAAACAAGGTCGAACTTGAAGGTGAAGTACATGTTAACAGCAGGATTCTTAATAGAGAAGAGGAACAGAGAGATTTTGGGGTCCAAGTCCATGGATCCTTCAAGATCTAAAGGGTGGTTAAAAAGGCTTATGGTATTCTGGCCTTTATTAGTCGGGATTGAGTTCAAGAGCAGAGAGTTAATGTTGCAGCTCTATAAAAGTCTGAGTATTGTGTTCATTGCAGGAAGGATGAGGAAGCTTTAGAGAGGGTGCAAAGGAGATTTACCAAGATAATGCCTGGATTAGAGAACATGCCTTCGGAAACAAGGTTGACACAGCTAGGGCTTTTCTCTTTCGAGCAAAGGATGAGAGATGACTTGGAAGTCTACAAGATTATGAGAGACATGGTTAGGGTGGACAATCAGCACCTTTTTCCTGGGGCAACAACAGCACTTACCATCAGTATAAGGGTAAGTGGAGGATAGTTCAGGGGAGATGTCGAGGGCTTTTTTTTTAAAAACACAGAGTGGTGGGTGCCTGGAATGCATTGCTGGGGAGAGGCTGGTATAATAGGGACATTCAAAAGACACGTAAGCAACATGGATGTAAGAAAAATTCAAGGTTGTGCATATGAGGAAGGAAAACATTAGATTGTTGAGTAGATTTCCATAGGTCAGCATATCACTGGCTGAATGCTGTGTTCATTTCCACATATGCCATAGAGAAATTTTGGTTTATTAAGTACTTAGCCAGCCTTTATAAAACTCATCCTACTCTTGTTCACTGTATTCTTACATTAGTGCCATTCTGTCACAATTTTAGCCCCTCTGTTCTGCAACCCATGTCAGAATGCCCAATGCACCACAATTTCTCCATTTTAACAGCAAGCAGCCTGATTAACTCTTTCCACCATCTCCATTCTCTTCACATTGAACCAAGCTGTATATCAGCATCCTCTTACCCCCAAAATTAAGCCCAATAACTTCCAGCATCACAATTTCTTGGCAAAACGTAAATAAGAGAAAGCGTAATAGACCAGTCGATAATTTATCTTTTAGTGATAACCCCAGCATATCCAGCCTCAACATTCAATTTGATCAAAGGTATGTGGTTTACCATTTCACATGTGGTACACTTTGGCCCAACCATCCAGTGAGTAAAATCAAAAGTCTTATCAATTCTATTCCTGTCACATCTACATATATAGACTCATATTGTCACAATTACACTACATAGAAACAGGCCCTTGGCCTCGATCAAGTTGCCGTCCTAAGCTCAACCCATTTCCTTGTTCAATTCCCTTTAAACTCTTCCAGAATCAGAATTTATTGCCATGAACAAGTAAAAAAATGTTAGTTTGTGGCAGCATCACAGAGAAAATGTTCATATAAATCACCATAATGTGACAGATCATAGATATGTTTTAGGGAGAAAATTGGGGCAGGTTTTTTAGTGTAGGTCACATACAAACACTTTAAAACAGATCTTATTTAAAATACTGGAGCTCTGCTCATGCTAGACATGTCGACCCCAGAGCCTTTGCAAAAGCTTTGGAGAGTGCCCAAGAGACTTCACTAATGGATTGTTGTTTACAAAAAGGCAAAAGATGAAAAAACTTGTTAGAGCCGCAGACTGTCTGGAGTGGAACTTGCTGTTCTAGGAGGGTCATGTGGTTTTGCAAGCAGAGAGAGTCAAACCAGATCAGTTCTACAGTTTGACAGTCAGCAGCAGCAGCTGAGACTGGAAAAGGACAAGCTGGCAAGCTTGTGGAAAACCCCATTGGAAGACAGGTTGTGAGTCCTTGCTTCATCCTGGTCAAAGCACTTGTGATTCATGCAAGAGGAGAGGACCGGCTGTCTAATATTTGACATGAAATAAGAGAAAGAAAAAGGAACTCTATGGTGACCTGAAAGAAAGAGGTTATCATCTGGAGAACCCTCGGGGGGGGGGGGGGGAAGTTTCTTCGGCAAGACACTGAAGTGGCTGATTATAAAAGGAATAAGTTGTGGGTGTCAGCGAACAACAAATCTCTCTCTGAAAACCAACAAGAACCTTCCTGAATGGTAACCATTTACCTTTCAAGCACCAAAGCCTGGTGAACTTTATAAATGTTAAATTCTGTGCATAGTATAAGAATTGAGTGCAACCAGTGAACTTGGAGGAATGAGAAGTGAAATTGGACTGTGAATCAAAGAACTTTTCTGAACTTACACATACACACATTATTACATACACGTGCGCTTAGAATTAGAAGGGGGTTAAGTGAGGTTCGTTGTCAATAGTGATAAGTAAAAGTGCGATTCTGTTTTCATGTTTAAAGATAACTAAAAGCAAATTTTGTTTAAGTAACCATTTGTCTTGGTGAATATCTATTGCTGCTGGGCTTTGGGGTTCTCTGGGCTCGTAACAGTACAAAAATAAATAAGAATAGTGCACAAAATGTTGAAGTAAGGCAGGGTCTGTGGTTCATTGATTATTCAGGAATCTGATGGCAGAGGGGAAGAAGCTGTCCTGTACCTTTTTCCTGATGGTAGCAGAATGAAGAGGGCATGGCCTAGATGATGGGGGCTCTTGACGAGAGGCTGCTTTCTTGTTACCGCCTCTTGTTATGCCCTCAATTGAGTGGTCTGGCACCCATGATGACGCAGGCCGTGTTAACAAACCTTGAGTTTTTTTTCTTCTTCTGAGAATTAGCACCTCCGTACCCCGCAGTGATGCAACCGGCCAGAATACTCTCCATGGTACAGCTGTAGAAGTTTTTGAGAGTCTTCGGTGACATCCTGAATCTCCTCAAACTCCTCACAAAGTACAGCCACTGGCGAGCCTTCTTCATGATCGCATCAATATTGAATGTTGACACCCAGGAATTTGAAGTTTTTGACACTTTCCACTACTGACACCTCGATAAGGACTGGATGCTTTCTCCTGACTTCTTTCTGAAGTCCACAATCACCTCCTTGGTTTTGTTAACATTGAGTGCAAAGTTGTTGGTGTGACACCACTTAATGAGCTGATCCATATACAGTAAAACCCTTGTTCTCCGGAATTTAAGCAACCAGTAAAACAAAACCCACAGAAAGTAAATAGGTTAAAAAAAAATACAGAAGCTTAAAAATGGCATGCCTTGCCATTAGGTCGCCAATCACGCAACAGTCTCAAGCAACCAGAAAATTCAGTTATTCAGCATCTACCAATTCCCATAAGTGCCAGATACTAGGGGTTTTACTGTACTTATCCAATCTTCATCTTACAGCCACTGGGCCTATGGCATACAAGTTATTTTTTATTTAGGTGAATTCTTTTGTTTATCTGAATTCTTGAAATGTCTCTGTCTGATAAGAAATCAGTGAATCACCCATAATCCAAGGAAATGGAAGTTTGGGGAAAAAGGTTTTGTATTTAACATGAGGAAGAAAGGCAATAATATGTTGGCCTTCATATCAAGAGGGTTTGAGTCTAGGAACAAGGATACCTTACTGCAGCTGTTCAGGGCCTTGGTGAGACCCCACCTGGAGTATTGTGTGCAGTTTTGGTCACCTTATCTAAGGAAGGATGTTCTTGCAATGGAGGGAGTGCAGAGGCGATTCACCAGGCTGATACCTGGAATGGCAGGAATGACTTATGAGGAAAGATTGTGCAAATTGGGATTGTACTCGCTGGAGTTTAGAAGATTGAGAGGGGATCTCATAGAGACCTATAAAATTCTGGCAGGACTGGACAGAATGGATGCAGATGGGATGTTTCCAAGAATGGGAAAATCCAGAACCTGGGGCCATGGTTTGAGGATAATAGGCAAACCATTTAGGACCGAGATAAGGAAGAATTTCTTGACCCAGAGGGTGGTGAATCTGTGGAATTCATTGCCACAGAGGGCAGTATAGGCAGGTTCATTAAATATATTTAAGAGGGAATTAGATCTATTTCTTCAGTATAAGGGTATTAATGGTTACGGAGAGAAGGCGGGGACGGGGTACTGAACTTTAAGATCAGCCATGATCTCGTTGAATGGCGGAGCAGGCTCGAAGGGTCGAATGACCTACTCCTGCTCCTATCTTCTATGTTTCTATGTTAATATTCTGCTATGAAGTACTTAAAAATTTAAAAGCAATACGTAATGCAACAAATCTCACAGGTCTTTGGAATATATGCAATGAACATAATCAATTTTTCAAATTAGTAATAATCAAACAGCAGCTTTTCAGGAATGTTAATCTGGATCAACAATCAACTCAGCTCTTGCACATAATAGCACAGCCCCCCAAAAGAATTACAAATAAAAACATGAGAATGTCTCACATTTCACAGCAGGTTAAATATTTGTTTTGGAGCCTGTATGTTTTTGCAAGGCTAATATTGCATTCCTTTCTGATTACTTTTCAAAATTTGTATTTGCACATGTTCAAAAATAACCAGAACCAATACTGCAATGCTCATGGTTTATTGCTACAACCCTATCCCAGGTCTCTGCTCTGCCAAACTGCTCTTTAGCCATTGTTCTATACATCCCTCAGCCTCAAATGTTTAGCTCAATGGGGTGTTTAGAGAACCAAGATACTAGCTTGCAGAGGCAGAACCAAAATATGGCAAAACAAAAACATATCATTTTGAGAAATTTTAATACAGTGAAGCCTGCAAGTTGTATCCCCCCACCACCCAATATATAAGCATTAGCTTCTCTTGATTTTAAATTTACATTCTACTCTTAAAAGTGGTTTGAACGTGATTTTTATCCATGCTGATATAAAATTTATTGGGCACATTTCCACTGTGGATGCCTATGGGCTGTGTCCCCATTCCCATTTCCGTAAAGGGGTATGATAGATTGAAACGAGCACGTCAAGGTTTGTAGAAGTGCACATCAACAAAATTTTTTATTTGAAAATGTATTCCTCTCGAATCTTGCACTTTACATAAGATATAGGAGCAGGAGTCGACCATCCAGTCGTTGAGTCTGCTCTGCCACTCAGTGTGATTATAGCTGATCTGGTGTTAGGATCATCTCCACCTATCTGCCTTTTCCCCATATCCCTCAATTCCCCTACTATGTAGAAATCCATCCATCTTTTAATACATTTTCCAAAGATGGTCTTGGCATTGAAACCAAGAAACTTTAAACAAGGCTTGAAAAACCTTTGCAAACAACTGTCAAAATTGGAGTAAAAATATTTCTTCCTATCCAACTTGTTTTTGTGAACTAAAAAGAGAAAGGAAAACCAGAAATATTCAAACTGTACTCTAGAAGGAACTGGTGGTTCAGGCAAAGAGGAGATGAATGATTAAGCACATCTATGCAGCCTAAAGAGCCAGCAGTGACAAAACAACTCAAAATGATGCAACTTCTTTTAGTTTGGGGGAATAAAAGAGAAAAAAATGTGCTTGAGTGAATCCCAACATTCACTAATGATGCTTTGGGAAGGAACAAGAGCATGTACTTACCCTGAAATTGGCCGACCTGCTCAACGTGGTAAGGGTTTTGCTGCTGCTCTTGGTATTGAGGTGGGGCCCTGGTGAGATGCCTTTGTAACTGTTGCTCCTGCTGCTTCCCCTGAAGAGAGAAACAGGTTTTACATATCTGGTCCTCATCTTACCAAACGTTGGAGGGGGAAGGAAACAAAAATAGATTTGATTGCTGTTAGCTTTAAGGCTGTCCAGCTGGAATAGGATGCGCTCCTTCAATTACCTGTGACAATGGTTAAGGTAAAGGACACATCTGTCTGGCAGCAGGTAGCTGGCAGAGGTTAGGTGTTTGGCAACTCTAAAAAAGGCATTAATCTTAATTCTCTTATTCACACCTGTGATCTCTTGTCCTCAATCTCTCCACAAAAAGGGCACAGCTTCCCACATAAAACATATTTGAATTCTCACTTATTCGGACCAATAAGCTTTTCGAATTGGCTCTCTTATTTAGTTTGCATTCTCCCTTCAATTCTTTTGTTATCTTGCCTGGTTCTTATGCAGACCCCATGCATGTCAAGTAGCATATTAGGGATAATAAAGAACAAAAAAAATTGGGGATGATTGCGACAGATTCACAAGTCTCTATTTTTCTTTCATCCATGTACTTGACTCTAAGAGTCTCTTCAATACCCCTAATGCTCCAGCCTCCAACACCACTCCAGGCACCCACAACTCTTGTGTAAAAAAAATATTCCCTTACATCTCTCCTTTTCCTTCCTTCACTATATACACATGTCCTCTGGTGTCTTCTGTTCCCAACCTGGGGAAAAAGTGCTAGCTGTCTATCTTATTTATGCCTCTCAGTCTCATAAAATCACTCTCATCCTTCTTTGCTCCAAAGAAAAGCCCCAGCTCTGCTAACCTTGTCTTATAAGAGAGATTTTCCAATCCATGCAACACCCTGTCATCCTGTCAACACCTTCCTCACCTTTCCTGTAATGAAGTGGACTGAACACAGTATTCTAAGTGTGGTCACAACAGAGATGTATAGAGTGGCAAAATTACCTCACGACTCCAGAACAATACACTGACTAATGAAGCCCAGCAAACCATTGGCCTTCTTACCTATCCTCTCAACCTGCACAAAATAGCTCATTGAAAGTGGGTTACAAAAAAGGGAGATAGAGTGAAGGTATTAAATAGAGGCCCCATATGCCCTCTTGGGTGGAGGTGAAAAGTCAAATGTCATCATTTTTTAAAAAAAGAGCAAGGAAGAGTTCCTCGCTGGCTTAAGGATACTTGTACCCTTATCTGGTTATCGTCACATTTCTGTACACTGATCTTGCCACATATGAACATCCGACTGATTCCTGCACTCCAGCAAAAATAAACCACAATTAATATTTCACTGACTCAAAAGTATTTCATGGTACAAGGCATAAAAGGGGCTACAGGAGTACTAATATTTAAAAATTTTCCTCCCAAGTTGGTTAAACATCAGACAAATTTAGTTGCTCTTGATCTGTCTCAATTTCATTTGTCATTAGTTCCTGTTTTGCTAACAGTCATTTCTCGTGACTGAGCCTGCATAAAATCAATCTGAACACGATCACAAGTTTGAAGACATCTGACAACTTCAACTTTTTGCACTCAACTCTTCATTTACTCAACGTCCAGAAAGTATGAAAGCTGGTGTGAAACTGACTTGGATCACTTCCACGTATAGTAAACACACAAAAATGCTGCAGAACTCATATAACTGATGTTTCAGGCCTGAGCATACCTTGAAGAAGCACTAAGGCTCGAGGAGTTGATAATATATCTATGGATGCTACAAGACCTTATGAGTTCCTCCAGCATTTGTGTGTTTTTACTACATTCACAGCATGTGCAGACATGTGTTTTACCCAATTTCCCCACCTGCAACACAGGCACCAGCGCACCCCCCCCCCCCGCAGATGCGCCACCCCCAAACAACCACCCCCCCCAGACAACCACCCCCCCCAGACAACCACCCCCCCCAGACAGACACCCCCCAGACAGACACCCCCCCAGACAGACACCCCCCCAGACAGACACCCCCCCAGACAGACACCCCCCCAGACAGACACCCCCCCAGACAGACACCCCCCCAGACAGACACCCCCCCAGACAGACACCCCCCCAGACAGACACCCCCCCACACAGACACTCACCCACACAGACACTCACCCACACAGACACTCACCTACACAGACACTCACCCACACAGACACCGACAGACACTCACACACACCATCAACAGGCAGTGGATTCAGGTCCCTGCCAGAGTCCATTTGCAATAACATTACCAGCCCAATGTTCACTCACCCTTTCTGCCAACAGTTGTTGCCTCTGCAGATACTGTTGCTTCTGTTGCTCCATCAGCTGCAAATGCTGCTCTCGTTGTTTCTGTTGCTCCATCAGCAGTTGCTGCTGCTTCATGGCCACAACCTGCTGTTGACCACTCAGGTAACTTGAACTTCCATGGTTACCAGCGATAGAAACCAGGGGAGCCTGAGTCCCTGGACCTGATCCCTGGACTGCATTCTGAGTCCTTGTGACACTTCCTAGATTTTGATCCTATTTAAAACCAAAGAAGCAAAAAAAAAAACAAAAAACATTTTTTACGATTACAAACAGCACAGAAACTTGTTAATCCCAACTGGTCTATCCCAAAGTGGGTGCCTCTCACTCAAGCACAAGTTTGGTTCGTGATGACCCAGGCCTCCTGACCTGGTCCATCCTGGAGTCCAGGGTCTGTTTGCTTACATACCAAAACTCCCAACACTCCATTTGGATAGGTATATGGATAGGAAGGAAGATTAAAAGTTTAGAGAGATATGGCCTTTACGTAGGAAGATGGGACTTGCTCAGAATGAATAAGATGGTCCAAAAGGACAGTTTGCACTCTGTTCAACTATGACAAAGGCAATCTGGCTCCTTACAAAACAGGTTTGAAATAAACAGGATAGGCTTTGTCACTGTTGAAGCCCAAACAACATAGTAGCAGAATGTGTATGAAGTCAGCCTGGTGACATCTGGCACTAGATCACTCTTTGGGCTGAGCTAAAGATTCATAAAGATTGGGTAGATTTCCCTGACATTACATGGTGGAGAGGATCTAATCTCACTGAAACTCTATTCTGAAGGACTTTACAATGCAAGTAACAAGAGGTTGTTTCCTCTGGGGATTTGAAGTCTAGAATTGGGTACATACTTTGGGCAAGATGTCCACAACAGGAATTTTAGCAGATTCAGCATGTTTAGAATTCACAAGCCCAGAAAGCTGTGGATCGCAAGTCATTAAGGGCAGAAAAATCTTTCTGGATAACAGGAAAAATGAACGTTTAGGTTGGGCCAAGACAAAGATAAGACACAATCTAAATAAATAGCAGATTGCGACCAGGGTCTGGATGGCTTAGCTCCCATTACTTAGGACACTGAAGTGTTGAAGTAAGAAAACTTTCTGAACTGGTGGAAAGTATTTGATAGTATTCCTGACAAGACAAGGCATTGGAAGTACTTCAAAATCTACAGATAAAGAAATGAGGAAAATTATAGGTGAAGACGAGTGGGAATGGGCAGACAGTAGCAACAGGGAATTGTAATTAATACAGGGAATTGCAATGTGATACACTGGGTTGGAAAACAGTTACATCAAAAGTAGGATTCCAGAAGAGTTGAAACAGCAGAGACACTGCTTCGCACGTATAAATGAAAAGGTGGGAGGGCATTCAGAGTCAAAAATACAACATAGAAACTCACCCTTTGATCGACCAAATCCATGCCAACCATTAACTGCTAATCAACAACTCTTTTGGTCTCGGGAAAATCAGACCCTCCAGAGGAGGGAAAAAAAAACTCAAGGTCACAGAGAGAATGTGCCAAACGTACACATGCCAGGATCAAACCTGCATCTCTGGCTCTGTGAGGCCCCAACTCTACTAATTGCATCGCTATAAAGAGTTAAAAGAATAAGGGATCCTGCATTTCCTAAACAGTGGTAAGGCTGGGAGCCGGAATTTAAAAAAATCTTGGATCAGCTTCTACTGGAATTTTGCATTTAATTGTTAATTGCTCTTTGGAAGGACATGAAGGTATTGGCGATTTAACAGAATAGTCAAGGGCAAGAGATTTGTTACTGGAAACTTTGTTCTTCGAGATTAGAGAGCAGAACTGACAGAAATGTTCACCATAATAAGCAGGGTAATAGAGAAATTCTTCCCATCCCTGGAAGGATCAGGAAACAAATTTAATGAGATTGGCAAAGAACCAAAGAGGCACGAGGGAAGTAATTATTTTAGAAGATGGTAACAGAATGCCAGTGAAGAGGCATGAATGATGTAATGAGCTTATTAAAATCTACAAACAATGGAATTGGAAGTGGTGAATGATTCTTTTATAGTTCTGGACATGATTGCTTATTCATTCACCAAATTCGGGTAATGGAATTTGCAAATGTGGAGGCTGTTACGTAGTTCCACAGGTATGGATTTGTATTAAATGAGCAAATTGTATAGCAGAAATGAATGCAGAATTCTTACCTGAGCATGTTGCAGATGTGGCCTGTATGTCATACCACTCTGGGGAAGCTCCTGTTTGATCACCAGCATTCGCTTCTGCTCATCACCAAGGTGGGAAACCTGCTGCTGTCGCATGTAGGCAAACATTGCAGATTTATTCTGGTTTGGTGCTACAACTCTTTGACTGTCGGACATTTCAAAATGAGTCAACCGTTTCGTGTTAGCATAGTTTGGCATTGGAGCCTGACTGTTTGTGGAGGTTTGACCCAAAGTGTTAGGCGGCTGGTTGATCATGGCCACTCGATTTGGCTGCAGGTAGTTACCACCAGCTTTTGATGAGCTCTTAGATGGCATGCTGGCCCCTGGAAGTTTCTGATTAAAGTCTTGTTGATATAACGAAGGACTGCTGGGCTTTTCAAGACTGAAGGGCCCACCAAGAGGACTTTGAGTCAGAGGTGCCGACCAGTTTTGTATCTGATTGGGAGAGGAGTGTTGCACCTGCTGCTTCTGCATGAGCTGCGCTCTCTGCTTCTGGTTAGCAGCCATCTGCTGAAGCTGCTGCGCGTGGGACCGCTCCACGGACAACCCCGGATTTCCAGGCAAAACAACACTAGACACAGGTCTTGTGCAGACTGGAGTGGGGCCTTGAGCTGGTAGCACAGACTGGGACACTGATGGGGCTGTACTTCCCAAAGCCAAAGTCACACTTGAAAACAAAGGTGCTGATGGAGATGGTCGATGTTGCGAAGATTCTGTTTGATCATGGTCAAAGACAGGTGGAGAAAACTCTGCTTTTATAATTATGTTGTCTGCTAGAGTGGTTTGATCAGAAGTCATAGGCTCAATATCCTTTTTCTCCTCAAAATCTTCATTGAAAAGATCCTGTATATCTTGATCAGGCACGGAACGATTCAATTCATCAAACAATTCCTGCCATTCTTGTTCATTCAAGTTAATATCTGGGAACATGTTGCTCTGGGACAGGGAAGGGCCTGATTGATTCACACAAGTCGAATCCAGTGGAGGTTCTTGCTTAAATTCTTTAATAAGAGCAAAACCACCAACAGCATCAGAGTTCCCGTTGTTGGAATCTGGCAGATATTCCTTCTTCATGTTGTCCAAGCACAGAGGATGACTCCCATTGCCTTGAGCCCCTTCCCCAGATCGCTTGTCCCTTTGGTGGAGTGGAGACATTGGTGGCATGCCATTGGAGGAACCATTCACCGCGAGTAGCCCTGATGCATCTTCGCCATTCAATCTGAGCTTCTTGGTCCCCGAAAAGCTGCCATCTACAAATCCATTCTGCTGACTTCCATTCAAAGGAGAATCATCAGTCTTTAATTTCCTTTTCACCCGCTCGTGAAGCTGAATTAAGAGATAAAATTTGTGAGTTCATGGACCACTCAATATCTTCAGAAATTATCTAATTGTAAAATTTTCATTCTTCCTGATCTATCAGCATTTCTTTAGAACAGACCTAACTTCAACTTTTGTCCATACAAAACAATGCTCTTGCCCTCCACCATTTAAAATAGACATTTAAAAAAAAATCATTTTAAAAAGGCAGGAGGTAGAATATAAATGGAGACTTAAGATGTATTCCCTGAACTGTGAACAGATAAATTGTTTTGAATTTTGGGACATCACTTTGAAATTATCTTCAGACCACAATCAGTGAAGATTGGTAAGAACTTCTCCACAATCTCCATCAGTACTGGA
>NC_091477.1:1540478-1575258 GCF_036971445.1 Narcine bancroftii | reverse complement strand
GTATCACAGGGTTGCATTCTTAGCCCCCTGCTTGTTTCACTTTACACTTTTGACTGTGTAGCTCGGTACAACAATAACACCAACTACAAATTTGCCCACGATACCATCGTAGTGGGTTGTATAAAGGAAGGGGATGAGTCAGCATGAAGGAGGAAGATTGAAAACATGATGAATGGTGCACAACTCAACCTTGCACTCAATGTCACTTCAGGGAGGGAAAACCAATGATCATTGCAAGATCAGGGATGGAGAGGGTGAGCAAATTTAGGTTCTTTTGGAGTCACCATCTTGGAGGATCTTTCCTGGACCCAACACACCAATGGCATCGTGAAGAAAGCACGCAAGGGCCTCTACTTCCTCAGGAGTTGCAGAGGTTTGGTATGACACCAGAAACCAGATACGAGGTGGAAAGTGTGCTGACCAACTGTATCACAGTCTGGTATGGGAATATCAATACTCTGGAGTGTAAAGCCCTCCAAAAGGTATTGGACACAGCCCAGGACATCACAGGCAAAACCCTCCCCATTATTGAGTACATCTACAGGGAACGCTGTCATTAGAGGGCAGCAGCGATCATCAAAGACCCTCACCACCCAGCACACGCTCTGTTCTCGCTGCTCCCATCAGGAAAGAGGTCTTGGTGCCACAAGACTTGCACCACCAGGTTCAGAAACAGCTACTCCCCCTCCACCATCAGACACTCAACAACAAACTCAATCAGGGACTCATTTAAAGGCTTTTACTTGTACACATAATTGATTTTTCTTTGCTCTCTCTGTATTGCACAGATGTTTTCATTCGTTACTTGTTAACCTTTTTTTGATTGTTTACATGTTTACGTTGTGTATAGTTTACTTTTTGCCTACCAATTAGTGGTAATTCTGCCACGGCTGCAGGAAAAAGAAATCTCAAGGTTGTACATGATGTCATGTATGTACTGTGACAATAAATCAAATCTGGTGTTACTTTAAATGTTTTTCCAAAAACCAAAAGGTATTTAATACATAAAAGAGGCTTACTAAGATTCTATTCAATATTTCTTAATTAAAATCAGGAGGTATAAAGAAATTACTCTGTACAAGTTATTCTAAATTTTTAGCAAAGTTATAAAGCAAACAGATTTTGCTACATTCTTTAGTTTTGTGAATTTAGCAGAGACACGGAAAATTTCAAGACTCAGATTATGAAGTATGCAAGAGAAGCTGGATTTTTCTCCCTGCAGCCAAGGCCGAGAGGGGAACCTAATAGGAAGTTTATAAATTTGTGAAGGATATAGATCAGTCTCCTCCCCCCCCACCACCCAGGGCAAGGGAATCTAAAACTAAAGGGCATATATTTAAGGTGAGAGGGGAAAGATTTAAAAAAAAAAGGACCTTTCAGGCAGCTTCTTCACACAGAGGATAGTGAGCATATGGAAATGACTCAGAGGAAGTTGTAGAGTGGGGTACAATTACAATGCTTAAAAAGCATTTGAACAGGTACATGGATGTTAAAGGCTGAGAGAGATAGGAGCCAAGAGCAGGGAAATAGGCCTAATTTAGTTAGTATTGACAAATTGGCCCAAAGGGCCTGTTTCCATGTGTATTGGGAAGGGTTGTAGCTGTCATGTGACAGCACTGCTCCCTTCCTAGTCGGAGGACACACCAGCTGCCAATTAAGGTTTGGTTCCGCCCCATCCATTAGTACACACCTTACTGTTGGATCTATGCAAATTACCTGGACTGGACTCTCCAGCCTGCCTGTACTTGGTCTTGGGCCATTAGCTGTTGTAATTGGATTAACCCTCCTGGCACCAACCCATTGTACCCTGCTAACGACCTGGGCTGGAACCTCCAGCACTATAAAGGTGCCATGTGTTCTTTGTTCTTTCTCTCTTTGACAGCTTGAGACCATCCTATATAACCATATAACAATTTATGGCATGGAAACAGGTCATCTCGGCCCTACAATTCCATGCCAGTTCACTCAAACAACTCCACTAGATCCCTCCACCTATTCTCTGCCCATAACACTCTAACCTCCTCTTATCCATGTATATTTCCAGCCTCCTCTTAAATGAAAGAATTGACTCTGCCTCAACTATTTCCTCTGGAAGATTATTCCATTCAGCCACCACTCTCTGAGTGAAGAAGCATCCTCTAATGTTTCTCCTAAAATTTTGCCCCCTTATCCTCAACTTGTGTCCTCTTGTTTCAACCTCCCCTGCTCCTCTCAGGGGGAAGAGTCTACTTGCATCTAGTATATCTATTCCCTTCATAATTTTAAACACCTCTATCAAATCCCCTCTCAACTGTCGACATTTCAATGAATAAAGTCCTAACCTCTTCAATCTTTCTCTGTACTCTAGGTATTTTAAGCCAGGCAACATCCTTGTAAATATTCTCTGCACCCTCTCCACCTTATCTATATCTTTCCTATAATTTGGAGACCAGAAATGAACACAATACTCCAAACCTGGCCTCACCAACACTTTAAACAGTTGCAGCATCATTTCCCAGCTCCTCTACTCTATGCTATGATTTATGAAAGCTGGCATACCAAATGCCTTCTTAACCACCCTGTCAATATGGGAATCCACCTTCAAGGAACGCTGCACCATAACTCCAAGATCTTTGTTCTTGTGCATTCCCCAATGTCCTCCACTTTACTACATATGTCCTATTTTGATTATTTTTACCGAAATGAAGCACCTCACACTTCTCTACATTAAATTCAATCTGCCATCTTTCAGCCCAACTCTCCACACAAACCAAATCCCTCAGTAATCCCTGAAAACCTTCCTCGCTATCCACCACTCCCCCCATTTTCGTATCATCTGCATATTTACTTACCCAGTTAACCACCCCATCATCCAAATCATTAATATAAATTATGAACAACAGGGGACCTAGCACCAATCCTTGAGGCACATCACTCGTCACAGGCTTCCATCCTGACAGACAGATGTCCACCATGACCCTCTGCTGTCTCCTCTCCAGCCATCTCTGAACCCATCTTACTATTTCTCTATTAATCCCTAGTGACTGAACCTTCCTTACTAATCTTTCATGTGGAACCTTATCAAAAGCTTTGCTAAAATCCAGATAGACTACACCAACTGCCCTACCTTCATTCACCTTTCTTATCACTTCTTCGAAAAACTCAACAAGGTCCGTCAAACATGACTTCCCCTTCACAAACCCATGCTGGGTGCTCCTGATCAATCCCTGCTTATCTAGATATTTATACACACCATCTCTAAGAATACCCTCCATAACTTTCTCTACCACCGAAGTCAAACTTACAGGCTGAATCCTCGTGCCTTCTTTAAACAAAGGAACTACATTAGCAACCCTCCAATCCCGCGGCACCACACCCTCCTCCAGTGATCGTTGAAAAATCACTGACATTGCCTCTGCCATTTGCTCCCTGACCTCCCTTAATGTCCTGGAGAAAATCCCATCAGGACCAGGAGACATCCAATTTTACTGACCCTAGAAGCTCCAAAACCCTCTCTTTACTAATCCCTATCTTTTCCACAACTAAGCCATTGCCTCACTTATCTTACATAGTCCAATGTTCTTTTCCTTCGTGAACAGATGAGAAAAAAATCATTTAATATCTCTCCCATCTGATAGGGTTCCTCGCACAGTTCACCACTCTCATTTTCCAACGGTCCTATTCTCTCCTTAACCTTTTTTTAAGTATTCACATATTTTTAAAATCCCTTAGGATTCACTTTTATGTTATCAGCTATCGACACCTCACCTTCTTTTTGCCTAATTTCCTTCTTAAGGTTTTTTCTGCAATCTATGTAATAATCATACATCTTATCCATTTTTTGCTTCTTAAATTTAGAAAATACCTCCCTCTTATCCCGAACCAACTTCCTTATTTTTCCAGAAAACCACAGTTACCTTAAGTTTTTGGCCTTGTCCTTCGACCTGACTGGCACGTAAAGATCCTGTACTCTCAATATCTTTTCTTTAAATACTCCTTTCCAGAAAAAAAGATCAGCCCATATAATTTTCTGTAAGTTCCTTCTCATTTCTTCAAATTTGGCCTTCCCAGTCTCGAAGACCTTTAACCTCAGACCTGACCTATCCTTTCCATATTTAAGTTGAAGCTTCACCCTGCTTCACTTCAGGGCTAGAAACGTGGAAGGACATTGAAGAAACTGTTGGTAAGATGTGTACTGTTAATTGTCCACCATTTTTTTTCCCATGGCTGTTGGAAACTGTGCGTGTGCGCATGCTGCACGAGTTACAATTTCACTTTTGCACATTTCCTTCTGTAAACAAAATACTTCCCTACCAAAACTGTATTATAGTCCTTCCCTTTGAGACTTACCAAACCGATTTCCTCATTCACAACACTGAGCCAACCCCATAGCAACATGCAAATAGTTTTCAGTGGAGTTTCAGGTGAAGACAACTATTTCTCTATGCAAGCATCCATGGTGCCACCTATTGCCTAACTAATGTCATTACTAGGAAGACAAAAACTTCAAACACAAAGTCCAAAACAACAAACACTGCAGGTTAGGCAGCATCGACAGAGAGAGAGAAAAACATTAATTTTTTTTTAGGTGAATACCACCGAAATATTTTTATAAAAAAATGAGGGGTAGGTGGAGACAGAGGGAGAGAGGAATAAGATACAGATTAAATTTGTTGTGGAGGCGTGACCATCCTGAGGATCTGAGCAGTGTTTTGAAAGAGCTCTCCATAAAAAGTGTCAAAAAGACAGACTAAAAGCTCAAAAAATAGAATTTTATCATCAAAAATGGCTATAACTAATGGTAAACGACCAAGGCAACCAAAAACTGAAAAAGTGACTCAGGGGGGCCTTGGGACTGACTGGCAGAGCTGGGGGGGGGGGGGGGGGGGTTGGCCCAAGATGTAGCCACCATCCTGAACAAGATGGAAACTTTGTGCACTTGTTTCATGAGTGCTGAATCTACGATGAAATATAATGGAAAATATATTGGAAATTAAAGAAATTGTGGAAGATTTAACTGAACAAATGACTCAAATGGAGGCTGAACTGGACAAAACAAAAGACAGGCCAAAGGCTCTAGAAGAAAAGGCAAAAACATGGGACATAGAGAGAAAAGGACTGATGGACAAGATCAATCATATGGAAAATTTCAGCAGATGTAACAATGGGAGAGAGAGAGAGAAGGAATCAAGGAGAAACGTGGATTCCACAATTGCTGGGACAAAACAAGTTAAATGCAAAGTTGCAAATTGAAAGGGTTCTCTGGACCCTCGTAAAAACTGGTCAACAGCGACCACAACCAGTCCTGGTAAATCTTTTAAGTTACTGGGAGAATGATGCAATCTTGGGAGCAGCACATGAATGTTCAAAAAATAACAATGGACAAAAATTAATTTTTTTCAGGACTTTAGCGCTGCCTTGGTCAAACAATGAAGTGAATTTGATGAAGCAAAGAGACAACTGCAATCTAAAAACTAAATATTCAATGACTTACCCTGCAACGTGAGGGTGGATGTCTCAGAAGGAAATCAAATTTTCAAGAATAAAGTGGAAGAATTTTTTATGTTATGAAAAGACTGAAAAGACCATTTTAAAATGGGATTAATTGAAAGACGTATTTTTTTATATTTAGTTATGAACTGTCTTGTTTTTACTGCAAAAAGAAAAATCATTGTAATTTACATGGATGGAGAGCTCTGTAAAGAAAGTGAAATGGTGAAGAAAGTAGCAGGGTGGGAACTCCGATTTAGGGGAGGAAATGGTGCCAAGAGAGGAGCAGTTTTGAAAGATGGCGCTAAAGGGAAGGTTCTTCTTTGGAAGATTTCGTGGGCTTCCGGGTTCTATTGTTAACATCACTGTCAGAGTTAGGGATGTGTGTGTGTTTCTTACAGGGGAAATGTATTACTTATTTTTAAAAAAAGGAAAGATTTTATTGTTATACAGTATTAGTTTGAAAAATGGTATGGATAAAACACTAAAGTTTATTAGTCAATATTAATGGGATAAACGGGCTGTTGATGAGGAAAAAGGTCTTGGCATACCTAAAGAAATTAAAAGTGGATATAATCTTTTTGCAGGAAATACATCTTACCAAATCGGAACATGATAAATTAAAGAGGATGGGTAGGATAAATTATATAGTCTTCCTTTGGTTCAAAGGCAAGAGGGGGTAGTGATTTTAATAAATATACACCAATGTTAATACTTCGATTGATGAAGCCTTTATGAAGGACATCTTAAAAACAAGAGAGAAGACAAAATATATTGGTTGGAGATTTTAATTTTTATTTTGATGCAATACTAGCTAAATCTGCATGAATCACAATTTCATACACGAAGGATCTAAAAATGTTTTAAATATCTTATAATTATCATATAGGTATTGATTTAAATAACAGTTAATATCAAATCACAATGTTTCAGTGTTTACAAATATATGTTGATAATATATAAAAAGAAAAAACACTAATAAAACTACTAAAAAGAAACTACAAAAGACCCTTAAAAACCCACTAAACCACCCCCCCAACCTTAACTAACCCCCAATAACTAGAATCTAAAATATATAATAACATAACTATGTATTCATTTGGATGCTTCAGATGACCCTCAAGGATCGCAAATAGAACATTTTTCCAAAATCTATTATTCATTTAGAGAAAACTTTACTTGTTTGGAGAATTCAAAACAAAGAAAAAATAATTTTAATCTTATTATTCTAGCATAATGGGCTCCAAACTTGTAAAAATATACAGAATATTTACCCCTTAAATTATATTTAATTTTTTTCCTAAAGGAATACAACTTTGAATCTCTGCTTGCCATCTTCTTAATGTTAATGAAACATCTGAGCACTTCGGGTCCAGTGATCATAATGCCATCAGCTTCAATGTCATTATGGAAAGAGAGAAATCAGGGCCAAGGATTGAGGTTTTTGATTGGGGAAAAGCTAGATTTGAGGAGATGCGAAAGGACTTGCAGGGTGTGCATTGGGACAATTTGTTTTATGGGCAGGATGTAGTAGAGAGATGGAAGTCTTTTAAAGATCAGATTTTGAGAGTGCAAAAGCTTTATGTTCCTGTTAGGTTAAAAGGAGGGGCAAAAGGTTTGAGAGAGCCGTGGTTTTCAAGGAATATTGGAAACTTGGTTCGAAGAAAAAGGGAGGCGTACATTAGATATAAGAAGCATGGAGTTAAGGAGATGTTTGAAAGATACATTGAATGTAAGAGGAATCTTAAGAGAGGAATTAGGAAAGCTAAAAGAAGGTACGAGAAAACTATGGCAAGCAGGGTGAAAACTAATCCAAAAGAGTTCTACAAATATATTAATGGTAAGAGGAAAGCTAGAGACAAAATTGGTCCCTTAGAAAATCAGAGTGGAAAACTGTGTGTGGAACCTAGAGAAATGGGGAAGATATTGAACAGTTTCTTTTCTTCGGTATTCACTAAGGAGAAGGATATTGGGAGATTTGGGATAAAAAAAGCAAATTGGGTAAATATGGGGAATATAGAGATTACAAAAGGTTTAGTTTTAAGGCTTTTGAAGAATATAAAGGTGGATAAGTCTCCGGGACCAGACGGGATCTTCCCCAGGACATTGAGAGAAGTGAAGGAGGAAATAGCAGACGCTCTGGCGGTAATTTTTCAAATGTCATTAGATATGGGGATAGTGCCGGAGGATTGGCGCATTGCGCATGTGGTTCCGTTATTTAAAAAGGGTTCAAGGAGGAAGCCTGGCAACTATCGGCCTGTAAGTTTGACGTCTGTGGTAGGTAAATTAATGGAGAAAATTCTTAGAGATAGTACTTATAAACATCTGGATAGACAGGGTCTGATCAGGAGCACTCAACATGGATTTGTGGGAGGAAGGTCATGTTTGACCAATCTGATTGAATTTTTTGAAGAGGTGACTAGGAATGTGGATGAGGGTAGCGCAGTGGATGTTGTCTATATGGACTTCAGTAAGGCCTTCGATAAGGTACCACATGGAAGGTTAGTTAGGAAGGTGCAGTCTTTAGGTATAAATTTTGAGATAGTCAAATGGATTGAACATTGGCTGAAAGGGAGAGGCCAGAGAGTGGTAGTGGATAATTGTCTGTCAGGTTGGAGGCCGGTGACCAGTGGTGTGCCTCAAGGATCTGTATTGGGCCCATTGTTGTTCGTTATATACATTAATGATCTAGATGATGGGGTGGTGAATTGGATTAGTAAATATGCAGACGATACTAAGATAGGTGGAATAGTGGATAATGAAGAAGGTTTTCAAGGATTGCAGAGGGATTTGGGCTGCTTAGAAAAGTGGGCTGAAAAATGGCAGATGGAATTTAATGCTGATAAGTGTGAGGTGCTTCATTTTGGTAAGAAGAATCAGAATAGGACATATGTGGTAAATGGGAGAGCATTGAGGAATACAGAAGAGCAGAAAGATTTAGGAGTGACGGTACATCGTTCCCTGAAGGTAGAAACTCACGTGAATAGGGTGGTGAAGAAGGCTTTTAGTATGGTGGCCTTTATCAATCATTACATGGAATATAGGAGTTGGGAGGTGATGTTGAGATTGTATAAGACGTTGGTGCGGCCTAATTTGGAGTTCTGTGTGCAGTTCTGGTCGCCTAATTATAGGAAGGATATAAACAGAGTGGAGAGAGTGCAGAGAAGGTTTACCAGAATGTTGCCTGGGTTTAAGCATCTGGAGTATGGGGAGAGATTGGACAGATTGGGTCTTTATTCTTTGGAGCGTAGAAGGTTGAGAGGGGATTTGATAGAAGTATTTAAGATTATGAAAGGGATAGACAGATGGATGTGGATAGACTATTTCCGTTAAGAGGAGGAAAGTTTAAAACAAGAGGACATGAGTTAAGAATTAAGGGGCAGAGGTTTAGAGGTAACATGAGGGGGAACTTCTTTACTCAGAGAGTGGTAGCTGTGTGGAATGATCTTCCGGGAGAAATAGTGGCGGCGGAGTCAATTGTATTATTTAAGAAAAGGTTGGACAGGTATATGGATGAGAAGAAGATGGAGGGTTATGGGCATTGTGCAGGGAGGTGGGATTAGAAAGGGGTGTTTGGTTCGGTGCGGACTAGAAGGGCCTAATGGCCTGTTTCCGTGCTGTAATTGTTATGTTATGTTATAACAGCAATACATTTTCTTGCTATTACAAAAACTAACTTAACAAATTTCAATTGAAAATCTGATAAAGATAATTTAGGAGTTATATTCTCAAAGTTTCCCTACAAAAATAATTCAGGATTTAACAGATAAACAACACCAGTAATTTGTTGTAAAAACTTGTTAACAGAAATCCAAAAAGATTTCATCTTTGATCAAAACCATGTAGAGTGAACAAAAGTTCCAACTTCTTTTCCAGATCTAAATCTTATTGATATATGGAGGCAATTAAACCCCAGAGAGACGACTTTTTTTATTCAAGGGTGAACGATTCCCATACAAGGACTGACTTATTTTTAATTTCTGCCAAATTAAAAAGAGTGATAAAAACAGAATACCTAGTGAGTATCAGACCACTCACCACTAACACTAGTTATTGCAATAATGGACAAGAAAGAAAATGTATACAGATGGCATCTTAATTCCACGCTATGTAAAAAAAGACATCTGTAAATTTATAAAGAGACAGATAGAAATATTTTGTCAAACAAATCAGCTGTCTAACAATAGTTTTTTGATGTGAGATACACTCAAAGCATATTTGAGGGGACAAATTATATCTTATACAAAGAATCTTGAAAGAATATATGGCAGAAGTAAATAATCTGGATAAAGATTTTTTTGGCAGATTAAAGCAGAGGAGTGATCAATAATGATAAATGATATAAAAACAGAGGCAGACATTCTAGCATATAAACAAAAAGAAATCAATGACATTTTTAGACAATATTATGCAAAATTCTAAAAATCAGAATTACTATGAAATGGAAGAATTTTCGTCGACTGTTGAACTTCCAAAACTAGAAAAGGATAGAACTAGACACTCCCTTTACAAGGGAAGAAATTGAAAAGGCCCTGGATACCCTGCTAATAAATCACCAGAGGAGGATGGATTCCCATGTGAGTTTTAGAGACAATTTAAATAACTATTAATGCCTCTGTTAATGAATATTTTGGACCAACCAGTAAAAACATAGGCCCTCCCAGAATCATTCTCAACTGCGATTACTAATAGGTTAGGACAATATTTACCAAAATTGATACATACAGATCAAGCTGGATTTATTAAAAGAATAATTCCTAAAAGTCTATAAAGATTATTTAATACATATGACAAAATTGTAAACAAAATCCAAGTATTACAGTGTCTCTGGAAGCAGAAAAAAAATATTTGATTATTTGGAATAGCCCTATTTAAAACACTGGAAAAATTAGGCAAAAGGCAGAACTTTTATAAACAGGATAATGACTCTATACCATAAACCACAAGCTAAAATTATAGCCAATAACCAGATGTCAGCAGTACTCCCTTGGAGTAGATCAAGTTGACAGGCATTCCCCCTGTCTCCACTGCTTTTTATTTTAGCAATTGAACCACTGATGGAGATAATAAGAGGGGATCCGGATATAAAGGGCTTCAAAGTTGGACAAGAGGAAAATAAAATTTGTCTATTGATTGATAATATGCTATTATGTCTATCAGACCTGGCTAAATCTTTGGAAAAATCACAAGGAACACTAGAAAATATGAAAGAATATAAAATAAATATGGACAAAAGCGAGATAATGCAATTAACAAATTTTGAATACAAATGATACCAAAAAGGAAGTAAATTTAAATGGAAGATGCATGGAATATTTTGGAATAGCGACTGACGATGACTTACAAAATCTGTACAAACTAAATGATGTTCCTCTTCTTGCACAAATGGAGACTTACCGATTACTTTAGTGGGAAGGGTTAATTGTGTCAAATGAAAATGATGCCAATTCTGTTAACTAAACACTTCTTTAAACTACTAAACAATCATATTAGATGGTTTCTATGGAATAATAAGGTACCAAGAATTGCACTGGAAAAACTGACATGAAACTACAGGTTGGGGAGGACTTAAGACTTCCAGATTTAAAAAAAATATTACTTAGCCGCACAGGCTAGATTTCTCTCAGACTTTTTCATTCAAGACAACCTCCCCATCTTCGATTCAGATAGGAATGTACTCAATGGAGTCGGGGGAAGCACTAGAAAATCACTAGAAAAATAAAGATAATCCCATATTAATGCAGATGATCAGAACGTGGCAAGAAATTAATGTATAGGAAAAAAGCACCACTATGTAAAAATGTGTTATTGCCCATGAACATAAGCAATAGAATATTAAATTCATGGTATGACAAAGGTACAAGGTATATTGAAGATTGCTACATGGAAGGAACACTTATGTCCTTCAAACAATTAAAACACAAATACGGAGTGGCCAATGGAACCTTCTGTTTTCTCCACCCTTGATGATTCTTAAGAGAAAGAAGGGGACAAACATTGACCCCACCTGAAAATTAGTGAAACACAATGAACAGTCTGGATGGGGAATACACCCCAAATTTATAACAAAAATGTACTCTGCTCTCCAGAGCAAAAGTGCAAAGCCAGGATTAGATAGGTCAAGAAAAAGATGGGAGTCGGACTTGGGTGTGGTCATTTCAGAAAGAAGCTGGTCAGATTGGCACAAGGACAGCACAACATCAATTATAAATGCAAGATAATGGAATGGTTCAGTATAATTTTTTGCACCAATTATATCTTACCCCACAGAAATTACAGGTCAAAAGGAGGAATATCAGGTGTGTTTCAGATGTGGAATTGAGACAGGAACTTTTTTCTACATGCTATGTGGTCATGTGTGAAGGAGAGACCATTTTGGCAAGAAATCGCAGAAAATATAACCAGGGTAGTAACAGGAGTGACTTTCAAGGGTGACCCACAGCTTTATCTATAAGGTAATTTTATGGAAATAAGCAACAAATTGAATAAATATCAAATCTCATTTATAAAAATAGCACTTGCTGTAGCAAAAAATGTATTGTGATCACTTGGACGTCCAACTCCCTCTACTCATAGCATGATGGACTGTGGAAATGAACAGCTGTATACCCTATTGGGGGGGGGGGGGGAAAAGAAATAATCATATACAACTTAAAGAATAAATATGACACTTCTGTAAAGATGTGGCAGCCATACCTGGACCACATAGGGGCCCAGATACAGTAATAAAAAAGAAAAGGACTCTAAATGCAACTATTTATACATCTTTAAACGCGGTTTCCCCAATTGTATTCTATATATTTAAAAGATATGTACGCTCTGATGGTATGTGGATTGGTATGTATGGATGGGGAAAGGGAGGCTCTGTTTTGTTTTTGTTTGCAAGAAAAAGTTTAATATATTGTGATATTGAAAATGTTATGTACATTTTTGAAAAATTCAAATAAAATTAAAAAAAAAATTAATTTGTTGAGGTAGTTGCTGTTTAAATCTGGTGCTGTCCTACGCCCTCCTTGTGCCTGTGTGGGTTTCCTCCGGGTGCTCCGGTTTCCTCCCACCTTTCAAAACTGTATAGGCTTGTAGGTTAATTTGGGTGTAATTGAGCAGCACAGGTTTAAATGGTCGAATTGGGCTTCTACCATATTGTATTTTCTTTTAAATTCCAGCAGTTAGAGATAGAAATAAAACAAAAAATAAATTTAAATATCCCAATAACATCTGGAGATTTAAAAAATCTGGTTATCTGAAATTAATAAATTCAATATTGCCTTCTGAAGATTGTGCTAAAGAGATACTGTTAGTCTAGTTTATTTTGGCCTACAACATGCTTTTAACAATGTCCAGACAAAATTCCGAATCAGAATTTATTGTCATGAACATGTCACGAAATTAGTTTTGCGGCAGTGTTACAGGTGCAAATATTGCTGTAAATTACATTTTAAAATAAATAAATTAGAGAAAAGTCAAGTGTAGTAGTACCACAGAGAATTAAAATATGACAGGTGACTGGAGGTTTGTGGTCACCCTTGCTCCACTAAGGCGGCTATATAATGCTCCCAATGCCACAACTCCAATCTTTCCACACATGTGATCTCAACCTTTTAACCTCTAATCTCATTCCTGGTCTGGCTGGTTGCATCTCTGTCTGGTATGAAGGAGCCAACACTCAGGACAAGAAAAAACTCCAGAGGGTTGTTAACTTGGCCTGCAACATCACAGGCACCAGACTTCACTCCATCAAGGACATCTACATGAGGCGATGTCTCTATCCTCCAGGACCCCCACCACCCAGGCCATGCCCTCTTTGAGAAAAAGGTACAGGAACCTGAAGATGAGCACTCAGAGGCACAAGGACAGCTTCTTCCTCTTTGCCATCAGAATCCTGAATGATCAATAACCAAAGACACTGCCTTACTTAGACTTTTTGTGCATTATTTTTATTTATTTTGTACAGAGGTTTATAGAACTGTTTGCATTGTGACAATGAATATGCACAATGAATTTCATGACTTGTTCATGATAAATTCTGATTCTTTGGTCTCCTGCACCATTCCAACGGTGCCTAATAAATAGTAGCTCATTTTCTGTTGTATACTCAATACTCAATTCAAAATTTCAGCATTTCTCTCTCCAGACATTTGTGCTTCCATTTGTACCTTTTCTTCTAATTAGTTAAATTTAAAGGAACTGTTACTTAAACAACATAGGTTTGCATCTTTCATCCCACCAAGCAACATGACGTTCTGAAACATTGAGTCTCTCTCACCGCAAGAGCTGCCTGGGCTGCTGAGTGTTTCTTGTACATTATTTTTAAAATTGAATGAATTACCGTACATGACCAAGGGACAATTGTTCAAGCCGTAGGATTTTTAAAACATGCTGATTCTTAATTGTTGGTACTCATGCAACAAAAAAATCATAATGGACCTCCATCACCCTTGTCACAATCTCTTCTTGCTGCTCCCTTCAGGCAGAAGGTACAAAAGCCTGAAGACAAGCACCTCCAAATTCAAGAACAGTTTTTAATCCAGCAACTGTCCAGCTAACTCCCCATACTAGTCTGGCTCTACCAGAATATTTGCTTGCATTATTGAAATATCACTAACTGCTACTATGAATATTTATCTAATGATCTTTTTGTATTTTGTACTTCAGGAACTGAGTTACAAGGAAAGGTTAAATAGATTCAGACTTTATTCCCTGGAATGAAGAAGAATGAGGGGAGATTTGATAGAGGTATATAAGATAGATGAGTAAATGTAGGTAGGCACCACATGTTAAGGATGAAAGAGGAAATATTTAGGGGGAACTTCTTCACTCAGAGTGGTGGGAGTGTTGAACAAGCTGCCATCTGAAGTAGTGAATGATGGCTCAATTTCAACATTTAAAAAAAAATTTGGGCAGTCCATGGATGGGAGAGGTAAGGAGGGCGATGGACTGTGTGCAGGTTAGTGGGACAAAGCAGAGAAATGGATAGACAGACTAGAAGGGCCTGTTTCTGTGTTGTAATGTTCTTTGTTCTAGTTATTATCTCTTTCTCTGACTTGGCATATTGTGCTCATTTAATCGACAGTATATTGTAGTTGGTGCATCTTACATACCTGCTTGTCTGCAGCAAACTCTTTGGTCCATCGAAACATAATGCTTATGCACATGACAAACTCTGTTATTTAAATTAGTGCTTTCTTGATTCATGCAACAATCTTTATGTCAAAATGGGTTCCATCACAAAGGTAGGTAGCGAGAAGAGGTTGTGATCAAAGTGATGAGGGTCTTTTATGCTGTTGACTGGCTTCTTAAGCCAACACTTCACAGATGCCTTCAATGGATGGGAAGTCTGAGCTCGATGTACATGGCTACATTTGGTACCTTCGGCACCCTTTTGTGTTTTTGTCAAGTCAAATGACCAAAACAGGCTGTGATGCAGTTAATCGCTATACAGTGCACCTGTAGAAGTTCAACAGAGCCTTCAATTACATGCCAAATCTCCTTCTTAGAAAGTAATGGCATTGATGTGCCTTCTTCATGGTGGCAACTCTAGGAGAGATCCTCTGAGATGTGGACTCTCAGGAACATGAAGGTACTAACCCTCTCCACCACTTTCCCATTAATTAACACAGGCACAAAATTGCCCCGCCTCCTCTTCCTGAAGTCCATATAAATTCCTTGGTCTTGTTTATGGTGTAGGATTGTTGTTCTGGCACCACCAACCACATTCTCCATCTCCATCCTGTATTCTACCTCATTTTCTTGTTATTTGATAAACATCATTAGCTAATTTTATAGATTGCATTGGAGTGAACTTGGCTGCACAATCATGAATGTCTAGGGGAATTAGGGCAGGGAGCTAAGCATGCAGCCTGTGTGGATGGCCAGTGAGGTCATATTGCCAATCTGCACTGATTGGGGGTCTGCCACAGAGGTCAAAGATTCAGTTGCAGAGGGATGGACAAGAGACCCTCCAGTAATTCTTTGTTTGTCTACATCCCTTGGGTTAATCCTGTTTTGCTGGCGTGATGTTATTGAATGCTGAGCTCTAGTCAACGAACAACAGCCTAATGTTGTTCCTGTGCTTTAGGTGATCTAATACAGAGGGGAGGGCCAGTGAAATGACATTTGCTGTTGACTTGTTCTGACTATAGGTAAATTGAAGTGGATATAGGTCTTCCTGAGACTGTAGATTTATTCCACTGAGAGCACTTCAGAGTAGCTGCAAGTGGCACCGGCCAATAGTCATTGAGACAGGTCACCTCTCTCTTCTTAGGCACAAGTTGAATAGATGTCCTTTCGTATCAATGAAAAGTTGAAAACATCTGCAAAAACTCCAAATGATTCACACAAACTTTAAGGATGCAGGCAGATGCATTGTTTAGCCAGGACCCTTCCCATGGATTCGCCTTCTTTAACATTCTTTTCATGGGTCTCAGAAACTGGGAGTACAGGGTCTGTGGGGGGGTTGCAGGGGTGAATCATTGTCTTCCCTTTCGAAGTGAGTGTCGGAAGCATTGAAATTGCCTGGAAGGGATATATTGCTGCTAATACCAGATGGTTTCATTTTATAGAATGCGATGGCAATGCATGTCCCATCACAGCTGTCTGGTGTCCATCTGAGTCTCCAGCCTGGAATGGAATTGTCTTTTTACATTGTTAATGGCCTTATTTAATTTTTTTTTTAAAGTTAGACATACAGCATGGTAACAGGCTATTTCAGCCCACAAGTCCCTGCAACCCAATTTATACCCAATAAATCTACGCTCAGGTACATTTCAATTGGAGAGAGGAAACTGGAGCACACGGATGAAACTCATGCAAATACAGGGAAAAAGTACAAATTCCTTACAGTCAGTGTGGGATTCAAACATGGGTCATTGGCGTTGTAACGGCGTTGCACTAACTGCTACGCCAACCATGGCTTCCAGAGTTTGAATTCAGTAGGTCAGTCAGTAACTGTGGAAACAAAAGGAGAGTGAAGACCGTAAATCAGACTCATGAAGGGTCTTGATCTGAATTGTCAACTATTCTTTTGCTTCCATAGACACTTACTGACCTACTGAGTTCCTTCATGTTTGTTTTCTGCTCTGGATTATAATATCTACAGTGTTTCACATATCCAGTATAATATCAAATTTCTCAGAAGTTAGCATTCTAGCAAAGTCAGAAAGCTCAAGTTCAAAAATAACAAGCAGGAATAGGGTATTCAATCCCACCATTCAGCAAGGTCATGGCTGGCCTTCTACCTCAACCCCATTTTCCTACCAATATTCAGAAAACTACCAATCTCAGTAATACTTAAGAGCAGTGCAATAGGGTGCAACATCTGAACCTCAACACCACAAGAATTGGTTATTATCACAGCACTTTTCATGGAACCTTTGCCTTTGTGTTAATTTGACACCAACACAGGGAAAAAATGCAATTTGACTGAAGTACTTTGGGATGTGGCTTTGAAGACAGATAGAAATGCAGCCTTTTCTTTTCCACCAACAAACTAGACCACAATTTTCAAAATGGATGAATTCAAATGATTTCTTCATATTGCACAAAATAATTTTGTTGAGAAACACCCAAGTCATTCACTGGGTGTTAGTGATTCACTGCAGATCTGCACCACTTTCCCCAGACCTATTCAATACAATAGTTTTCTTCTGTCTGAGCTGATTGAGACAGAATGCATTCATCAATCTTGTGGGCTTTCTGCGGATGTCACGTTCCCAACCCTACATACAAAATAACCAAGATGCAACTTTGGCAGATTAATTCAGGCTGAAGCTGCTAGCTTGAAGATTGAACATGAGATATGGAGGCAAAGGTGGGGAAACTTGGGATGTTTTCTCTGAAGCGCAGGAGGTAGAGGGGAGACTTGATAGAGGTTTAGAAGATCATGAAAGTCAATGAAAGGGTGGACAGTCAGAATCCTCCTCCCAGGGCAAAAGTGTCCCATACTAGAGGACATGTGTTTAAGGTGAGGGGAAGGTAGTTTACGGGAATTGTGCTAGCAGTGGATGTCTGGATCAGGCTGCCAGGAGTAGTGACAGAAGTTCATTCAGTAAAAGTCCCAAAATCTGGACGGTTTGGGGATTGGTTGGTGCAGATTTTTGGGTTTTCCAGATTCTCTGGCAATACTTTTAAAATCCAAATTTAAGGAGAATAAAGAGATGAACAGGTAAGTTTTGATTGTATTTTATATGAAAAAATGTTTTATTAATAAACTAAGTACAAAAATAAGAAACATTTATTTGTTCATTTCCGTGACTTCTTTGCACCCGTGGCACTTATGGATCCACGTGCACATAAAAACCCACTCAATTTAAGAAGTTTGGATTCTCGGGCGGTTCGGATTTCTGGCATCCAGATTTTTGGACTTTTGCTGTATCACAGTTGCATTCTATATCGGCATGAAAATGAAGGAATATCCACCAAATGCACATGGCTGGGTTTAGCTTGATTCCCTTTGCACAACACTAGATGGCACTAAATCCTGTCACTCCAAATGTCCATTATGAATGAATGAATATTCATTCCACCACTGCTGGTCTACAGGACAACGTGCAGGTACTGAAGACAGCTTTTTCAACAGCATCTTCCAACTTCTATCACTAGAAGGGTTAGGAAAGCAGCCACATGCAAGTCAAAAGTCCTGACTCAAAAGATCTGACTACACAATTAAATCTCTTTTTTTTGCATTAACTGCAACTGTGGATATTTATCATTCAATCGATTATCTCCTACCTCATGGCAGAGTGGTAATTTAATTTATATAATGGTTGTTGGTATTTTTTTCTGTGCATCTGTACATTACAAACGTGTATATGACAATGAACTCTTATACTCTCATCTTTCATGCTATTAAAATCCTGTTACCCCCAACAAAGAGTGGGCCTGCCCTAGGTCAAGGCAGCAAATTGCAATTGCCGTATATGCCATCACATAAAATGATCCGCAAAACTTAAGAAATTCACCTTAAAATTGGGGTCATCCTAAAGGCCAGGTCTAAAATCCGTACCTTAACAGCAAAGTCTCAATACCACTGTCATCTTACCACGAGCTTCAATGCAATCTTGCACTTGCCCTGTTAGTTATCAGCGAAGTGTCAGTGCTCCCTCATGGGGTCCATCCGCCCAGTCCGAATGCCATCAGCCCTGTACTGACTTTAAACGGCCTGTTGCAGGAGCTGACAGTGGTTTATTTTAAAATATCCAATGCAAAACCTTTAATTGATTATTTGTTATTAAAATATTGTGATTTGCTTTTAACAGAATCCAATGGTCAGCAGTAAATGCCATATTTGGGGTAATCTTATACAAAGAGTATAGCTCAAAACTAAAATTTTGGAAATTCCAGGGATCATACTATACAGAGTCATCCTATACAATAGTATATACAGTAGAACAACAGCATAGTAAAGGCCTTTCAGCCCATGATGTTATGCCGACCTATGTAAACCTACCTCACACCCATAACCATCTATTTTTCTTACATCCATGTAGCTATCAAAGAATCAAATTGGAGATGGACACCAAATGACAAACTTAACACTGCCATTGATATCATGCAAATGAATTTAAAGGACAAGGCAATTTATCAAGTATGTTTTAACATGAAAAGTATTCCGTACGCATGTTTTAAAACATTTGATGCATTCCCAGGAGTAAGGCCCATTATAGCATCACATACAGAGGGGTGTGTACCTTGATGAGGTAAACAAGAAGTCTGCAGATGCTGGAACACTGGAGCACACACAGTGCTGGAAGAACTTAACGGGTCAGGGAGGACGAGACAGTAGACGTTTCGGCCTGAAAATCCTTCATCAGGAATAGCAAACCAAGCAAATGCCTGAATAAAAGGGTGGGAGTGGAGAACAGACTGGCAGGTGATAGATGCATAGAGGTGAGAGAATAAAAGCTAAGAGGTAATCTTCCTCAGCTGTCTTCCCCCTTATTCAGCATCTTTATAAAAACTGTCATAGGGCATAGAGAAAGTTTTACGAGGAAATTCCAGATCTGCCTCAAAGGGCAAGGCTGCCATTGGTGAAGGGACACATAATACTGTTTAACCCATCAAATCTTTACCTCTTCGATACAAGAGGGTATAAGGTAAGAAAAGGATGATTTAAAGGAGATCTGATGAGCACCATCTTCAGACAGAGGGTGGTGGGTCTATGGAACAAGCTGCCAGAGAGAGATGGAGGTGAGGCAATTGTAACGTTTAACAGGCATTTAGAACATTACAGCATAGTACAGACCCCTAGACAGGTACATGGATAGGAACAATTGGGTATGGCTAGGTATCTACATTTTAAATACCTTGCAATCTTTGCTGCTCCAAGAAAGGTGTTTATCTACACATTCTTTTCTTCCCCAAGGTGTAGCATTTGGAAACGGACACAATATTTCACAGTTGCAATTGAATTGGCGTTTTTAAGAAAGGTCATCTTGTCCTTTAATCTGTTTCATACTAGACCAACAGCAATAGAAATTTACTAATATAATGATAATTGGATTCTGGATTTCCTTACTAACAGACCCGTCTGTTAGGTTGGACGATATTCCAGTATCGCCTTGAATGCCCCAGGGTTGCATGGTGAGCCCCCTTTTGCATTCCATCTTTACCTTTAACTGTGTTCTCATTTACAACTCAAACTTAATTATAAAGTTCACAGATGACCCCACGGTGATTGGCCTGATCACAGGGGACAATGAAACAGTTATGGGGGTGAGGTACAGCACCTAGCCTTGTGGTTTGCTTAACAATGATACTCAATAACCAGAAGAGAAAAGAGAGCACTGTTAATCATAGACAGTTGGGAAGCCATACGCATATACCGATTTACGGCAATGGAGGAGCATTGACAGAACTTCAAATTCCTGTGGGTCCACATGGCTGATGATCTCACGTGGTCTTTGAATTCATCAATGTCCATCAAAAAGGCACAACATCTTTATTTTCTGAGATGTATGAGGAAATTACACCTCAGCCCCAGAGTGCTATTGGATTTCTATAGATGTACCATTGAGAGCATGCTGACATACAGTATTTCAGTGTGGTACAGGAATTGTTCTGAACAAGATAGGAAGACACTACAGAGGAGAGTGAAAACTGCCCAATGTATTAATGGAATGCAATTCCCTACCATCAAATCTATCTATCCATAGGGGCGATGTTTGGACAGGGCAAGGAACATCAGTAAAGACGCAACACACACTAATCATGAACTACCAGACTTACCAAGAGCTTTTTTTCATGAAGCCGTGATAATGTGAAATATAAATTTCACATTATCACGGCGGTGATGCATGATATTTCAGATTCAGTCATTTTTTTTAACAATTTATTTTAGAACATTGCAGTCTTATTGCATATGGTTCTTTGTGTGTTTTTTATATTGTATTGTATTCTATTTTACATTCTGGTTGATGCTAATCAGGTTTCTTTGGATGATATACCAGCATAATGACAATAAAGAGCATCATCATATCTTCAAAAACAATTTTTACTATTAATGACCAACACTTCTCACTTAACTCTAACTTTGTGTGGGCGCGAGAGAATCCTGAAGAGATCATTTTAAAGTTCAGTCAGTTTTGTTTTGAAACTCAGATTCCTTAAATTGTTGCTCAACAGTAATTATGGAGTAGGTGTGAGGCATCAGACTTTTCAAAACTCAAATTTCTTGTAGTTTTCAGAGAATTGTTTCTTCATACGAATGATTTCCCCCTCTTGTATGAAGGTTACAGCACTTGTTTTCACAAACCCAGGCAAGGGTTACATGAAGTGCCACGTAAAAATGGACACTCAAGGACTGCCCTCTCCCTCTCTCTTAAAGAGACAGTTGGAAGTGGTCATTCTCTTTCGAAAGCCACTTATATGACCAGAAATAACACATAACAGTACCTTCCTGCTTACTGTATCTTCAATCCTGTGTTACCTACAGAATGTTAAGGAGTCTTCTGCTTCAGGTTAGTTCAAATATTCAAAAATTGCTTTCAGTCTTGAAGTTTTTTTTCCACATAATGTGACATCATTCCTGTCTTTGAAGTTTATTTCAAAGTTATTTAACATCTATGCGCTAAAAGCCAATGCCCCAGTTCACCAGCCAGCAAATGGCTTCCTTGTATACACAGCTGCCATCTGAGTTTCCATTCTAACAACATAGGTAAACAAACAAAGATCTTTTTGTTTAATTAGGTGTCCACCTTGAGCAACCCCATTGTCCGAGATATTTCGATGAACAAACACTTCCTAGTTTTATTGGGGTTGTTTTCCAGACTTTGCACCTCCAAAAAAAGGCTTCTCTCTGATGTCCATCCATAAAATAACTTTACTAAAAATATATTTTATAACTAAAGATTATTAATAACAATTCTGTCACATACCTTATACAGTTAAATAGCTTAGAATCCTAGTCAATGCATAGAACACCCCAAACTTTTCTTGTGCCTTTGATAGAATTGGGCCCACTGGTTTCTTTTACCTCTATCATTCTTCCTTCCAAATGTAAACTCCATACTTCTCAACCTTAAATTGCATCCGTAATGTGTCACCCATTCCAGTCTTCCTTTTTTACTTGATCTATCATCTTCAGAGTTCACTATCCAATCATGAAACCTATTCCAAGTTGAAGTTCAGTATCCATACTCCATTGCCTAAAAATGTATGAAGTTCAAATTCAAGTTTATTAGTACAATGAGGTACAGCAAGAACTTTCGTGGAGTGAGCAGAGCAGCTAGTCAACCCATCCATGGTACAGCAGAGAAAGCACTGCACAGAGGGCAGAATTACAGACAGACATTAATTAAAACAAAGCAAAGATAATGTTTTACTAGTGACACAGTGCTGTTACAGCGCCAGTGATTGGGACCTGGGTTCAAATCTCATGGTGTCTGTAAGGAGATGGTATGTTCTCTGTCTCCCTGGATTTCCTCTGGGGGCTATGGTTTCCTCCCACTGTTTGAAACATAACAGGGTTGTAGGTTAATTAGGTGGCAAGGGCTCCTGGGCCGAAATAGCCTGTTACAATGCGATATGTCTATATTTTTTTAAAAACCTTTAAATTTACATTTGGGCTTCTGGCCCAAAACGCTGACTGTCTCTTGCTTTCCATGGATGATACCTACTCTTACCTTTTTGATCCAAGCAACAATGTTTCACCTTTCCGAACTCTATAGTTTCTCCAACTATAATGATATAGATTTAATTATTGTGACAAAAAAAATCTTGATTTTTCTATCATTAAAAAAGACCTTAGTTCTGTAACCCTCCCCCCCCACATGGAAACATTTTCACCATGTCTACTATCAAACCCTTAAAAGACCCAATTGACTAATTTGTTTTCCTTCCCAACACCCACCCCCCCATATGTTCACTGTCATTGTAAGGCTTTTTCAGGTGCATTCTCCACTAAGAATGTGCCTGAAGAACCAGAAGCGGCCCTTTAAATTGCAATTCAGGTGGCAGCGTTGAAAGCGCAGTGCTGGCCACCTGAAAGGATAGCTGCGCCAGGATGCGCATTCCAGCTCCTATCCCTTGGGCTGTCAAGTCAGGATGGCTGGCTGTCAGCTTGGACAGCCAGTCCGCGCTGTCCCGCGCCCTGCTCTCTTCCCCACTCACAGGGCTGGAGCGGCCGGTTGGGGGGGGGGGGAAGAGAGGAGGAGGAGCTCGAGTCAGGTACCAGCATTGTTTCAGCCAGCCCCCCTTCTCCCCCGCTGGCTGCTACAGCCCCCTTCTCCCCACACCCAAAATCAGTCTCCACAATGTGGGGACAGCCTGCGGTGGCCACCCGACAGCATGGGGACTTATTTCGTGAGTGGGGAGAGAGCGGGGCAACAGGATCAATGTGGGGTCATCCCGCGTGGGACGTCCCCATGCTGACAACCCGCGTCAGCTGCCTGACAATGTGGGGACAGCCCGTGCTGGCCACCCAACAGTGTGGGGACTGATTTTGTGAGCAGGGCAGTGGAATCAGTAAGGGGATGTCCCCACACCGACAGCACACGCCGGCTGCCTGGCCGTTTTTAGGTGGCTGCATTCAGATGGCTGGGCATTATCCCTCTCAGAAGAGGGTTACCAAGCTCACCTTGCAGGCACCTCCTGCTCATTCACGTGGCTTTCCCACAACTGCATTTTGACAAAATACGTGGCTTTACAAGCAGGGCAATTGGCCACCTGAAAGTGCCTATCGATAAGGTGCCTTGATGGGATAGTGCTCCAGTAATAACCCTGGTATCCATCATCTATAGGGATTGGTAGATGCTGGGTAATTGTATTTTCCGGTTGTTTTGAGACTTACTCTTACAATGCCTAATTAAAAATAAACTGTTGAAAAGACAAAGGTCAAAAATACTAAACTGTACTTACACTGAATAAACTTCACTTGCATGAATATAAGTAAAATATTTTACTTTATTTTCAGTCATATTCTGAGAAAACATTTAACCATTGCAGCATCTGCAGGTTTCTCCCCTTCCCTGAAGTCGCCCGAAAGATTAACAATAACATAATAGATAATTAACTCCCCTCCCCCAAGTTTACAGATAAAGCCTCTGACCAGGTCAACTCTTACTAAACAGGGATAAGGAGACTCTATAAGAGAGTCACCCCAACGATGAGTGGCATCATCCAGCTCTTCATCCTGGGCAACACCATTGCTGTTTCACACAACTTTATTCAAACAGCTGCTATGAGCAAAGCCTAACCAAGGCCCTCCCTTCTGCTGGCTGAATTTTTGTTTCCATCTTCACCAAAGCTTTACGTGTTACTTCAGAGAACATTTACTTTTACAATGTTAAACTTGCATATTTTTTAATTTACTTTTTAAAAAATTTAATTTTTTTTTCCCTAGAGTTTTTTGTGCTGGTTTCTTGAATTCCGGATACCACAGACAACCCGCGTCAGCCGCCTGACAATGTTAGTTTGTATTCCGAGGTAATTCACTCTTTCCAAGGATAATTTCCAGTCAACACTTCTCTGATGACAACCAAGATTAGGAAAGCTATCAATGAGACAAAACCACACTTTGAGCTTAAAAACTATATAACAGAGCATTACAGCACAGGCCCTTCGGCCCATAATGTTGTGCTGACCTAGATATACTAAAAAATTGAATTTTTAATATCATTTAATTTTCTTTCCAATAAAAAAATTGGATTTGAATGATTGAATAACACATTCAATAGCAACATAAAGTAGCCATTATCCCCTTTAAACTGCTCCACCATTCACCGTGGATGATCCTTGATCTCAACTGCATTTTGACCCTTTTTAACCCTAGATTCTTTGCATACAAAAAAGAATGATCTTAACTTTAATTGACTGAGCAAGTGAACATCCAAACATTTGGACTTGAACAAAGAAATTGCTCATCCAGTTCTTTGGTCTAACTCTAACCACAAGATCATGATCATTTGCTTTGTATCCCCGAGCCATCAAATCATACAGAATCATAATGGTGTTGGAGACTGCCCTGCACACCACACCCATGTCAACTTTTAATCAAGCAAACCAGTTGGCCTCATTCCCTGCAAAATTTGTGCCTCCACTTCCTTTTATAATCACCAATCTTCAATTCTTTCACCACACCTGCCCAAGCAGGTTTCAGGTCATTATGACTTGCTCCATTTCCTTTACTTCACACCCACTCCTTAACTTCTCTTATGTGTGCCCAAAGCCTTAAATCAATGTTCTCTGCCTCTAGTACCATCAACTAACGGGAGTAGTATTTCTCTATCTTATCCAAATCAGGTTTTTAAATTAAACGTTAAATTTAGACATACAGCATGTTAACAGGTCCTTCTAGCCCACGATCCCATGCCACCAATTAACCTACAACCCCGGTACATTTTTGAAGGTTGGGATGAAATCGGAGTACCCAGAGGAAGCCCTTGCAGACACGGGGAGAACATAAAAACTCCTTACAGTGCCGAATTCAAAACCGAGTCACTGGTGCTGTAAAACAATGCACTAACCATACACTAGCAATGCTGCCATGTGATACTCCAATCGGATCCATAGCAAAATGTGTCAGAATGAAAACTAAAAATACCAAGAAATTCAGTCAAATATTCTGTTTCCACCCTTTCCACTGACCTTTCAATGAACCTCAAATTTGATTTACAAGGAGAAAATGCTAGATTTGGAGTTCAAATGTACAGATTTTATCATATCACGTTATTTGGAATGCTTTTATTTCCAATACCCAGGATTAAGCATAATTTGTCCACAAGTTGTTTCAACAGATTCTGTTGACTTTATAAGATACAAATCTATTCGAGCCGAAGATAATAATGAGGCAAATGTTCCATTATTGTCATATAATACCTCATTTTTAGAATGTAACGTACATGAAACTTTTGTCTACCATAAGGCAGACAAAGAGTCGCCACTTTGTCCAGCGCCCCTCACAGAAACCGACAGCACCTGGTGTTCCTGGGCGGTCTCCCCTCCAAGTACTGACCAGTCCTGCGCCTGCTTAGGTTCTGAGATCAGAGAATCTCAGGCATATTCAGGCTATTAGGTGCTGCAATGAGAGTTTACACAGAAATGATGGAGAAACTCAGGTTACAAAAGGTTCTTTATGTAGCAAAGATAATGATACATAACCAATATTTTGGGTCTGACCCCTTCATTAAGTTGTGAGCAATACACGGGCAGGTGCCTGAATAAAGTAGAGGGGAGAAGGGCAGGGAGAGGAACACAACAGGGTTACAGGTAAGAGGTCAAGGGTGGATAGGGGTGGGAGGACAGGAGACAGAGGGATAGGGAAGAGAGGGAGACAGGGGAGAGACCAAACAGAAACTGGAGAATTCTAAGTTAATGCCATGCATTTGGAGAGGTTTCAACATTGTGTAACTTGCTGAGTTTCTCCAGCATTTTTCTGTACACTACAATCACAGCGTCTGCAGATTTTCTTCAACTTTTTTTTTAAAAAACCTTTACATAGTGACAGAACTTGTATCCAATGAAATGCACATGTGAAAACTGCTAGCATTAAATTTGTGGTTCAACAATTGTTTCTGTTTCCACCACACATCCTTTCTCTTGTGTCAGGACGGAAATATCAAATGTGAATTACTGTCCATCAGAAAATTGCTGCACGACTACCATTTCCAAGAAAATCATTTCATGCCTTAATCACAAATCCAGACAAATACCTTGTTAACACTGGCCAGGCATTTAATTAAAACCAAATAGTTCACTTTAAATTCAGATAGAAACATTTTATTTCATAAGAAATATTTTTATGACTCAAGATACTTCTGTAATAAAGGGGAGAATTGGGATCAATTGTTCACAGAGCTCTCCTCTGAAATTTCCTCTCAGTTTTTCACTACCCTTTCAAGCAATGCATCACAAAATACTGCCAACGATTCAGGCCGGAGCCCAAACCACTGATAGCTCTTTTTCTCCCAGTAATGAATGCTCAAACTGCAGTTTCTCCATCAGATTTGTTTTTTCTCCAGATTTCAACATCTGCAGTCTCTCCACTTTAAAAATTATTAGTTCATGTCATACAGACATCCTGGTCACCTTCTAATTTATTTGCCCATCATACATATATGCTTTCCAATTATCAACCTATTTGTAGAAACTATTTCTTCTTATCATGTCTCAAAATGTTATTTTCCTTTAACCACCTTTAGTCCAATCACAATGGTCTCACCACAATGAAAAACTCATGTCCGTACTGCAACCTTTCTATGGTTTTGACATCCTACTGTATTCACCATCTTGCAGACTCTGCAGGAGCAGAGGACTGGAGCAGGGCATCTGAAAACAGGGAGAACACCCTCTTTGAGAAGGAGAAGCAGAAGAGCTGACCCACGTGATGGTGACTATGGCAGTAGACCAGTGAGAGGTTCTGCAGCTGAAGAACACGCAAGCGGTGGGCTGTTGGCGACCTGACGTGAGCAACCTATGCAGGGTACTAACGATTGCGGTCGAAGGATTCACACTAGGCTGTGGACTACTGGAGACTAGCACAAAACTGGCTGAAGTTTACAAACCAGGTGTTGTAACTGGGATGCAAGTGGATCTCGAGGACGCTGAAAGTTTCCTGATCGTGTTGGATGTTTGGATCCAGAGCTCGAGCTGCTGATGGTTTGGACTGGACTCTGGGTGCAGGAGTTGCAGGAGTGCTGGAGGTGAATCCACAGACACTCAGTCTCTGAAGGGACTCTCTTTTGCTTCTCTTTCGGACTGCAAGAAGTGCCTCAGGCAATTTCTTCCAATGGTGAATCCCTTCCTTATGGAAGATGAAAGCAAATTCTGTATAATATTCAATGCTTTTCTTACATTTCAAATCATCTTTGTCATTTAGTGTATCAAAAGCTGAGGGACCAGGCAGAAAAGTGGATGAGGTACAGGATCGGTCTGAGAAACTGCATGCTGTCCTTTATTTCTTAGAACTGTCAAATGAGGGGGTTGGGGGGGAAAACGGGGACTATACGGGGCAATGAGGATCACTACATGGCATTCCTAACAAAAAGCATCACAGCAGGAGGCAGCTTTCCAAAACTGCATTAAGTAAAGACTGTTAGAACCCATTTAGACACAGCTTTGATTCAAGGACAGCTACAATCTGGCACAAAATCAGCAACAATTACCAGACAGGAGTCATCACCAAAGTCCCCACATTCCATTTGAATCAGGAGTTTTAAGATTATGATTCAACCAATGGATGAAAAGAGAAAGACGACTGAACAAAGTTTGTAGAGAAATACAATCAGCAGTTGCTTTTTGGAAACATCTGCACAAACCCAGCAGATTATTCAGTGGAGCAAAGGTCGGGGATGAAACTCAACTGCATTGCATTCTTACACCACTTACACCCAATTATTGTGTCATCGTCTCTCTCCCCCACCCCACCCCCCCACCGCCTTTCTTCTCCCCACCCCCCTCACTGGCCTTTCCCTTCCTTTCTTCTCCACCCCCCCCCCCCGGCCGCCTATCCTTTCTTCTCTCCGCCCCACCCGGCCTTTCCTTTCTTCTCCCCCCCACTGACCTTTCCTTTCTTCTCCTCCCCCCCGGCCGCCTATCCTTTCTTCTCCCCCCCCCGGCCTTTCCTTTCTTCTCTCCCCCCCCCGGCCTTTCCTTTCTTCTCCCCCCCCCCTGGCCGCCTATCCTTTCTTCTCTCCCCCCCACCGACCTTTCCTTTCTTCTCCCCCCCCCGGCCGCCTATCCTTTCTTCTCTCCTCCCCACCCGGCCTTTCTTTCTTCTCCCCCCCCCCCGGCCTTTCCTTTCTTCTCTCTCCCCCCCCGGCCTTTCCCTTCCTTTCTTCTCCCCCCCCCCCCCCCACGACCTTTCTTCTTCTCCTGGCCTTTTAATTTAGGCATCTGCCTGCTTTTCATTCATATAGTGAGGAAGGGGTCAGACCCGAAACATTGGTGATGCATCTTTACCTCCTATGGATGCTGGGAGACCTGCTGAGTTCCAGGTTTTTAACCATAATCATAGGATCTGCAGACTTTCATGTTTCCCACATATAGAAATCCTCCAGTTCATAAATGAGTGGTAGCAATCAAGCAGAGCTGGTTGTCAGGTTGAATTTTACAAAGTAATACATTTTTAAGTTTTTAGTTGCACTCAGTAGATTGCATTCCAGCCTACAATTCCAAAAAGCTGGATCAAAATAATCAAAAGGTCTGCACACATGGACATCAAACATCTGACGTAACTATTTAAATAATATGCACGGGAGCTCATAAGCAAGTTCACAATCACATATCCATCAATAGGTATTTTTATGTGAGGCCTCCATTTTGAGGCTGGCTTCAAATGTGGATAAAAATTTTAAACCTACCTGTTTATGGAGCAGCCCTCTGTCCAGATCCGATGTAGGCAGGGCAATTATGGGTAGGGAAGATGCCCATTGCTCTGCCATGTATTGAGCCACTGGCACTGATAAGCAGCCCCGTGAGGTGCCGAAGGCCAGAATGGCCAGCAGGGATATCACAACCCGCCCCTGCCCTGACGGTCCCCACCCTGATGGGGTCAAGTGAATTGGGTCACGAGCTGACAGTGTCATGGTGACATCATCATCCCTGCTCTTTGCCAGCTGCTTGAAGTGGATGTACCTTTACGCAGCAAGGCGAAGTGCACTGGTCCACCTCAAGTACTACCTTGGAGAGGGATTGGAGTTGCTGCCTTGAAGCCGTTCATGATCATTTATAAGGTTTTCCGACGTGAGGGCAGAGAATCTCCCTCTTGACGTTCAGATTTTTTGTTTTATAAAAGGGCCTAATAAGGGAATGATTGTGGTCTTCAGGAAGGGGAGACCAGGAGAACATAAACCAGTCCTCATCGAGGGTTCAGCAGTAGAAAGCAGAAAGAACTTCAAATTCCCAATTGATCTGTCCTGGGGTCTTCCCATCAATACAATTAAGAAGGAGGCTCGCTAGTGGCTAAACTTGGTGAGGAGTTTGAGGAGATTTGGTACGTCATCAAAGATTCTTGCAAATTTCTGCAGGTGGACCGTGGACAACATTCTGACTGGTTGCATCACTATCTGCTCTGGAGGTGCCAATGAACAGAACAGGAAAAGACCACAGAGTTGTGAATTCAGCCAGTACCAACACCATGAGCATTAGATTTCACTCCATTAAAGACATCTACAAGTGGTGGTGTCTTAAGAAAGCAGCCTCTCTCCTCAAGGACCCTCACTACTACCATCAGGAAGGAGGTACAGAAGCCTGAAGACACTCAGTGGCACAAGGACAGCTTCTTACCCTCTGGTATCATATTTCTGAATGGAGAATGAATCACAAACCTGACTTTTTTCTCTTCTTTTTGCATTAAAAAAAGGTGTATTTAAGGAAATATAATTTATTCCAACTTTTGCACCTATAATGCACAGCAATGCTGTAGCAAAATGAATTTCATGACACGTTCATGACAGTAAATTCAGATTCTGAGCACCAAAGTGGTGATTTATCTCACTAACATTTTGTGATGTCACAAAACTCTTCATACTGAGAGGAATAAACATTTCCATTTTGATGAAAGGTCACTGATTTCAAATTGTTAACACTTTCTCTCGATAAACACCAACCTGCTGAGAACAGCATTTCCAGGACTTTCTTTGACTTCTCTTTCCCAACATCTGAAGCATATTTACTTTTTAATCAAAGCTACAAAGTGGACTGTGTCATTGGCAAGATAATGCCTGACTGGATTATACTAAGGATGGCCCTAATAACACCAACATAATTTGTTTTAAGTAGTTTTAAATTTGATTAAGAGTAAATTGTTCAAACTCTATCACAGTCAACACATTTAAAATGACTCAAAATGCAGAGGATTACTTTGCAGAATCATTTGGAACAGAAACAAGCCGTGTTCCACCAAATACATCCCAACCATCAAGTATCTGTTGATGCTAATCCCATTCCCCACTACATGACTCATAGCAGATTCAAGTAGTCTCCAGATATTTAAATACATCAGAGTACCTGCCTCCATCATCCACCTGACAGTGCATTCAAGATTCCAACTACCTTCTCAGAGTAAATATTTTTCTTCAGATCCCCTCTCAACCTCCAGCCTCTCACCTACAAGTTTTAAACACCTCTCACGGACCAAAATCTTTCTCACTATTCATTCTAGGTTCTTCATAATTTTATTTACCTCAATCATGTTATCCTCATCCTCCTCCATTCCAACAAAAGCTAGAAATGTATCCAGCCTCTCCCAACTGAAATACTCCTGACAAATCTCTGCGCCTTATATAATGCAGTTGCATCCTTCCTATAGCTAGTAACCAGTATTACATACAATGCACCAACTATGACCTAATGAATGTTTCACAAATTGATATAATTACCACCCTGATCTTACATTCTATACCCCAGCTAAAGACAGGTCTCACATATGGCTTATTCACCTTATCGAGCTATGCTTGCACCTTCAGGGATCTGTGGAGAGAGGTCTGTTTCTTAATACACACCAATTCCTGCAACTTGATGGGTTCAGGACCTCAATGGCACCTGAGTGGCAGATTTTTCATATTATTCCCTATTACATATCAACAAAATGTAATTCATTTTTAAAAATTTGTACTAATTAGACTTTTAACACATGATCATCAAAATTTTCCAGTGTCCTAGCAGAATTCAGGAGCCCCACGCACGAATTAGGGAAGCGCATGGATGGGGCCCCAAATGTAAATGGGGGCAGCACGTGGCACATGCACAAGGACCCCAGATGCGAAAGAGGGCAGCATGCAGTCAGAGGACTGTGGTGAATGTCTGCCAAGCTGCCTGTCTCCCCTCTGGCGAGCCTTGCTGTACTAACATTGGCTGTTCATTATCTCTACTGTTAAGGACTCTCCCGTTGGATATAACTGTATATGCATCTATTGTCTTTCATTATTTGTACCATGAGTTTCTGCTAATAAAAGCCAAGATTATTGTTTAACCACATCGACTTTGTCTACTTCAATTTTATTAGCTAGTTACTGCGGTCTGTTCACATTAAAGCTCAAAGCTCCCTCCCTTTGCAGTGATTTATCCCCCGAGTGTCGGCCAATTGCCAATTTAAAGAAATTTTTAGCAACAGCTAAAGAACTCAACCTTACATTTAACGAAGGCAAATGTGTGTTCAACGCGACAGAGCTACCTACCCATTCTGGGCTACATTGTTCGCAACGACGAAATCCGCCCAGAACCAGAAAGAATGGCCCCCCCTTAAGAAGTTACCACCCCCAAACTTAGCAAAAGCCCTTAAAAAGGTGTATGGGATTCTTTTCCAACTACTGCAAATGGGTTCAGGACTACGCCACAAAGGCATGCCATGCCCTCTGTTTGACACTAAATCTTTTCCTCTCTCTCCAATGGCCTTGAAGGCTTTCGAGAGAATTAAAGCTGATATTGCCAAAGCTGCACTCTCGTCCATTTCCATTCCAAGTGGAAACTGATGCCTCAGATTGTGCCTTGGCAGGAACCCTTAATCAAAAGGGTAGACCTGTGGCATTCTTCTCCCGCACATTACGTGGACCTGAACTTAAACATCCTGCCATTGAAAAAGAAGCCCAAGCTATTATTGAAGCTGTTCGCGACTAGAGATACTTTCTAGCCGGCAGAAAATTTACTCTTGTCACTGATCAGAAATCTGTAGCCTACATGTTCAGAACTAAACACGAAAGTAAAATCAAGAACGGTAGGATGGCACGCTGGCAAATAGAACTCTCAACTTATAATGATGAGATCCAGTACAGACCGGGGAGGTTAAATGATCCCTCTGACGCATGGTCACGATCTGCTGCTGGTGCTCAGCTGGAGGGGCTAAAAGAGATCCATAGCAGACTGTGCCACCCAGGAGTCACGAGGTTCTTCCACTACATAAGGGGTAACAACCTTCCTTACTCTCTGGAAGTAGTCAGGAAACTGACTAAAAGCTGTCCTGTTTGCTTAAAATGCAAACCACAATACTTTAAAGCTCCATCCTTTTGAGAGGATTAGTTTAGATTTTAAAGGGCCATTACCTTCCAACAACAAAAATGTATATTTCCTTAATGTAATTGACGAATATTCCAGGTTACCCTTTGCGATAACCTGCCCTGACGTCTCGTCAGCATCTGAAATTAAGTCACTTGACAGAATTTTCAGCATTTTTGGTTTTCCCAATTACATTCATACCGATAGAGGCTCAGCATTCATGAGCGCTGAACTGCGGCGAGCCCTGCTACGAAAGGGGATTGCCACCAGCCTACCACGAGCTACAACCCACAGGGCAATGGACAGGTTGAAAAGGCTAATGGTAGACTGGAAGACTGTTAATCTTGCTTTAAAAACACATGAGGTGCTGCCTGAGGCACTACATTCTATTCAGTCTTTATTAGGAAATCAGGAACTGTGATGGACTGGCCAGCCTGTTTATCTGAGACTGGAACCGTGCTGCTGAAGAGCCACACTCAGGCGTGTAAAACAGACCCCTTAGTCCAACCAGTTCAGCTACTGCATACCAACCCCAACTATGCTCATGTTAAATTCCCAGATGGGAGTACTAACACTGTAACCCTAAGAGATCTGGCCTCGCCTGGTTCGCCCCTTCCTCGCACCCCTACTCAGAGGGAGCCTGAGAGGATGGACTCACCTACCCCACCCTGCCCCAGCCTGTGACCCCTAGTAAGTTTTTAGATGGCCATGCTGAGGCTCCACTGCCTCACGCTAGTGATTCTGGAGCGGGTCCAGAAGCCATTCCTTCCCACACGAGACCCAGGACCTGTACCAGTTCCCAAGGTTGCAAAGGAGCCACCTGTTTTGAGACAAAGCACCAGATTTCGTCAACAACCTGATAGGCTGACATATTCATAAAACATCTCATTATACTTCAATTGCTTGCTAGATACTGACCTATCTTGGCTGTTAGATTATCTCAAGGCCAAACATGGTATCCATGTATCACTTGCTTCAGTCTTTCCAAGCAGCTGCTCTTTTGATTTTAACTCTTCTTCTGCCGGGGAGAGACGATGGTGAATGTCTGCCAAGCTGCCTGTCTTCCCTCTGGCAAGCCTTGCTGCACTAACATTGGCTGTGCATTATCTCTACTGTTAAGGACACTCCCCTTGGATATAAACTGTATATGCATCTATTGTCTTTCATTATTGTACCATGAGTTTCTGCTAATAAAAAGCCATAATTATCGTCTGACCACATCGTCTTTGTCTACTTCATCAAAATGGCACTTCAGGAGCCCCCAAAAACTGACGCAGGGCAGCGCAGCACACAAAATATCACCTGATGAGCTAATGCCAAATTATCAGGCCTTCCAAAAAGTTGGACAGGAGGTATCAGAGTTTTTACTCTCTTAAGCCCTATCGTTCCTTGCATACATCCAAAATCCTAATGGTCCCTTCCAAAATGAATCAACTTGTTAAAGGGATTCAATTCTATCTGCCATTGCTCTGCCTTTTTTACCAAACTGATGAACATCATATGGTGGCCTCACCATAAAACATCAACTTTCAAGTCATGTGGAAAAACTGCAAATTGCAACTCCTACGTCTTCTCTGAAGACATTAATGTTTTATAACAGTAATGGTCCAGGCATTGATTACAGGCTTCCAATCATAAAAAAACCCTCCTATTGCCAAGCCAGTTTTGGAGCCAATTTGCTTAACCTTCCCCCAGATCTTATGTGCTTTTAAACTGCTGGAATAATCCTCCCATGTGACTGTAAAACCCTTGCTAATATCCATATAAAATCAACTGCAATGCCTTTATCAATAGTCAATCCAAACTGATCAGGCAGGATTTCACTAGTAAAAAAAAGAATCAATTAATCCTATTTTTAAAATAATTTCTCTTCCACCGAGTTAAA